>NW_010333539.1:4721-21971 GCF_000700745.2 Antrostomus carolinensis | reverse complement strand
CTGCCTGATAACACAGAAAGAAGGAAAGTTGATTCAGAACAATTTTCTTGTGTGTGAGAGCGCAGGCAGCTGGGGCTGCTGCTCGCACCCAGGGACTGATGCTTGAAGGGGCTTGCCAGAGCCAGCCTGAAATCCAGATAGGGAGCTGAGGAAGTGTGACTTCTGAAGAGCATAGATAGCCTGGGATAATCATTCCTTGTAAGCCACTGAAGTAGATCTCTTGAATTTCACTTCCCAGTAGCGCTGTGAAGTGTGTGCGTGAGACGGTGATGCTTACGAGAGAAACAAAGAAACAACTGGAGGAGTTAGATGCATGAATGCATGCTGGAGTGTCATGGATTTTTGGTGAGCCTGGTTAATTCCGCAAATTTTAAGTTTACAGGGGGAACAAAATTATTTCAGAAGTTTTCTTCAGGGGAGGGAAAGTTTCCAATTAAAAATGCATGGGAAATTTTGAAAATGTGGCAACATTCTCAAAATAATTAACTTTTATTTGAAAATATTTTGTTTTAACATTTATCAAATGCAATTAGGATTGAATATGAGGTTTAGGATGGAATATTCCCATTCATTTTTTCTTCTCACTTAGCTAGAAAAAAATACGTATTTCAGCCTCCCTGCATTTTTGGTCTTGATTCCAAACAGAAAAACGTAAGGTGAAAACATAATATGCACTAAGACAATAGTCACCACTGAAGACATATAGCATAACTTTTCTGGACTGCTCTTTAGAAATCACCTAGGGCTAAGGTACAGCATTATACCCAGCTCCAAGCTCAGCCCAGGCTTCCCAAAGGAAAACTGTAACCCAGAGGGCAGTAAACTTCTCCAGAAGATGAATCTTCCTCTCCCAGTCTGATGGCAAAGAAGAGAGTATTTGCCTAGCAGATTATTCCAGAATAAAAATCTGAAATCTAAAAGTTCACACGGTTGTGTTCGTGCCCAGCTGCCTGGTAGCAAGGGAGGCAGGAAAGTACATCATGATCAATGAAGGGTCTGTCCTCCCCAAGCACATGATTTTGGAGAGGATAGGGAAAGGAAGAGGGCTAATGCGATTAGCTCTGATACACAGCTTGCTGCTAAAACTCTCACAGCAGATGTGCTGCTGTGCTGGGAAAACCAGTGGCACTTCAGCCCTCCCGCTCTCTGATCTCCCCACGCCACCCTTGGAGCCAGACCTCTGTAGGCATGGCCACCCAGCCCACCACGGGGTCTGAGACTGCAGATCCATCTGTCTAACCTCCCCTGTTTGCCTCCTGCTTGCTCCCCTGTCTCTTACCTTGAACTGCCTTGTGATGCTGTCAGCCTACCCCTACTGCTTACAGTCCTGACCCAGGGACTGGGTTTGGGGAGCACTGGGCTCTTGCAGGCACAAGTTAGAGCGTCTGGATTTGTAACCTGCAAGGTGGGCATCCCAGGGCACTGCTTGGGCTGGCTTGGTTGCCATAGGCATCTGCTGAGGCTTGGACAGCAAACTTGCCTGTTTCACATCAGATTGTTACCCTTGGACACTGAGAACACTGGAGTATAAATCCTGGACAGCAGAAGACAAGATTATGTCTTCACACACGTTAATTTACATCCATGTCTATAGTTCCTCTAGTTTTTTTTGAGGACATTTCTATTTTTTTATTTTCTCATGTTACCAGAGACATAAATAGCTCAGCAGCAGCTGCTGCCAAAAGAGTGATCCAGTTTATAGGCCCAATGAAGAACGACCTTTTACATTATTTGGAATAAATAAATCTTAATTCCCCAAGCAGACAAAATTATTTCATTCAGTAAGGTAACTCAGCAAAGAAATGTTTTCCCTCCAAAGGGTTCAAGAAGTGCTAGTAATAGGGAATGCAATCACCACAACAGATTTATTTATCCATTTTGCCTCCATCACTTGTCATATACTTTTAAAACCAGCTGACTCCCAAAGGGACCAATTCACAAGACATTTCTAGTAAAAGTTATGTCCAGCCAAACCAGATGGAATGCAGATAGTGCAGGATATGACAGGGGAGCAGATGTTTTCTAATCATTCCCGCATCATTCCTGGTCACTAGCCAGTTGTATTGGGATTACCCAGTCCCCATGCATGAGCAGCCTGGCTTTGCACTCTGCAGAGACACATGCTAATCCAGATGCCTGCTTGGGAGAAAAATTAGAAGACTCAGCACTGGTATTTTTACGATGCCTTGCTGTTGCACCTCATTTAATTTTTGTGCTGATGGTAAACAAAGAGAATGCGTATCAGAACTTAAATCACACTTTTCACAGCCATCTCCAGCACCGGCATGGCTGTTCTGGAGCCCTCTCCATCTCCAGGAGAGGTGCAGCAGCCGGGCATGGCTGTGCACGGCTCCTCGCTGGCTCCCAGTCATTGGCCCTCAATCCTGGCCTTGGACAGTATTATTCATTTTTGCATGCTCGCTGTCATCTCTTACTCACCCCTTGAATTCTATTAAATGTCACGGGTTTCGTTACTCTGAGGACTGAATACCTCTTCTAGCTGAATTCTGAGAATAAATAATTTTTTTCTTGATTTGGACAGTGGATAAGATCCAAATGGTTTCTGTAAGAGAAAGATTTATTCCAGACAGACCTGCTGTGAAATCTCCCAATTCATTTATATACATACATACAGATGTATATAGAGACAGACACATATAGATGCCCATACACAACAGCTGTATCTATATCAAACTCTGTATGTAAACTGTATCTATATCTATCTATGTCTATATCGATCCGTATCTGTAGTCACACAAGATGTGTAGACAGCTCCATGACACTTTTGATCATATTGTTCTGGAATCCAACCAGAATGACATTTTCTGAGTTAAGGCAGAGCTGCTTTCATTCAAGGGGTCGTATGGATTAGACAAATCTTATTTTTCTTTCTTTGGGAAGCTGGAATTTTCTCAGGAGATCCCATTCACGTGTCCAAGACCTGCATTTCACTATATGATGGTTATTGTATATTTACATTTTAGTGGCACCTGAAGTGGGGAAATAGATTCAGGGTTTTTTTTACAAGGTTCTGGGTAGTTTTGTACCTCCTGGGCTTTTAAGACTGTTCTTGGTGCCTGCCAGCTTGAGAAGAGAGATATTGGACTGCTTGGGAAAAGGCAGGAAGGCAAATTCCTAATGCTCAGGAGTCCAGTAATATTTATACTGCTGATAGTGACACACTAAGGGGGCTAGGACCAGCTGGACTTTGTGAGACTTCATGCTAGGACTACATGGGTCTAACAGTTTCCATCCCTTAGCTGGATTCATCTGGGACTTGTCTCTCAGTCAACTGTGATCAACATGTGGTCCTTTCCACTGTCCTTCTAGGAAGCCGTGTGGCTGGCATGCTCCATTACCTTGGTCAGTCTTTGTTGGCAAATGCTCCCAGGGAGTGAACGGGTATTTAATTTCTTTCATGTCCCCGGGAAGAGCCTTGAGATGCCTCTTGGCAGGGGCAGAGTATGCCTGGAAGTAGGTGGAGAATCAAATTTTGTTACCGCCTTGCATCAGGCCCCGCCTGGTGTCCAGAGGACTTTGCTCTTTAGATCCCCTCATCCAAGTGCTGCTCATAAGGGTGCAATTTGCAGCAGACTTTGTGTGGGTGGGTCTGCTCAGAGTGATACTAACGCAAGCACAGAGCCAAACAGTTTTGCTTTCCCAAGGATGACTAGAAGATAAAACAAATTATGGCTAAAAAATATTTTGCAACATGAAATCTGGAAGTTGTCAGGAACATGGAATTGCAATTACAATTCTGTCGTGCCCTCAGCCACACCATAAAAAGAAGATCACTAGGATCCTTCTGTTGATGACAGCCAGGACATGTCTAGCTCTAGGTATGGTGGCTGCAAGAAGGTCATTAGGCAGAGGAATTTATTTACAGAGAATCATTTTATTATTTCAGTCTGGGCAGGGCCAATCAGGAGGCATAAAATCTGCAAGGGCAATAGATCTAGCTTGAAAAATTCATATCCACACTTGACCTTTCTGTTTTCACTTCTGAGAGATCATTTCCAAGGAATAAATAACCCAGTCCTTCATGAGTCCACTGGGCAAATACAGCCATTTCATGTTCTTCTTGTAGGTTTCAGGCATCCAGAACAGAAGAACATATGAAGCATCTGAGGCAGGGGTTACAGTGGGCAGAGCAGAGAGCAAAACACTACGGCATGTGCTTAGCCTGAAAATGTAATGCAAGCACTAGTCACTTGTCTACTTCAGGCTGGGCATGTGGTTAAGTACTTTTCTGGATTGAGGCCAGCTTGTACAGCTTGATGCTACTGGATGAGTCATCAGCAGCGAGGCCTGAATCCACACCCATGTGGAGTGATCCACATGGCATCGCTCCAGTCTGAGGGTTGAGCTCTGCAGACAGCCCTTAGGACATGGAGGCATACTTGTTGCCCAGGTTTAGCTTGGTGATGCCACCTGAACAAGAGTGTAACCATCTGTGTAACTTACACATGTTGGTAACTTCACTGGAGGTCCTGTGAGCAGGGTACATTGAGCAATAAAAGCTGTATGGAAGAAACATATGCGTTATGCTCTGGAGACTGGATTCCTGTCTCTATACCAGAAGTTTCCACCTTTCTTATATGGGTGTAAGCAAATGCTGTAAATATAAGGGGAAAACTATTCTGTATGCCTACCCAGCGTTGCTCTCCTGTTTGAAGTGCATAGCTTAGACCTAGGTGGTTAGGTCCTTCTGGCCCTTTTTGCTGTGTGGATGTAACATACATGAGCATAGAATGAATGAGGGAAGCTGGGAGTGAGTGAAACGAGGATATATCTCAATATTTAAGCTTTGGGTCATGGCTTGGAGAACAGCCAAAAAGGTGGGGCCACCTCTGCACAGGGCTGCTTGGAAGGAGACTGGAGCTGTGAGTGAGAGACTCCATTCTGACGTGTTCAGCAAAAGGAGTTTTGCTTGTTCTTTGCAAATGGGCAAACTGCAGCAAAAACAAAGAACTCCAAACAGCACTGAGTTTTTTCCCCTACTTCTAGAAATACCAATTGACACCTTGAGCAGTGCTAAATGCCCAGGGCAGGGAGAGGTGCTGTGACTTGAACACTTCATGCTGGTTAGCGTGTTATCTTCAGACAACCCTCCAAGGTGAGGATGTACTTGGAGGTCAACTGCTGTGCAGAAGCCGTATCCAGAGCCATGGAGCTGGGTTCCCAGAGCCCCCTCCAGCTATGCCCCAGGGAGGTTTGCCATGGGAGGGGACCCAGGTGCCACTGGCACTGAGCTGTGCTGTCCAAGGGCCCACCCAGCAATGAAGCCCTGCAAAGCACTGTGCCCATCATCTCTGGGTATCTTTTTCTTTTTTCACCCTGTCTGAAGGGCTGGATCCCACTCTGTAATCATGGCAAGCAGTCAGACAAGAGTTTTTTTTGTGAAGAATCTGTGGTGGTTTTTTAATTGCTCTACCAAAAAACAGATCAAGTGACAGAAAAACAGACTTCTGTTAGTAAGAAAATTACATGCGTTTCGCCCATTTAAACACACATGAGATTAAACAAACGTGCGTTCCATTAAAAGAGGTTTTCTTTGAGGAAAATACCTAGTGCTAGTGGAGAAAAAAATAGCTTAAGGAAGTAACTTCTAGTGTTACACTGTGTCACCCGAGTATTCTTGCAGAATCAGTGCCAAAAGCTAGGTTTCGCTCATTAGAAACAATACACTGTTCGATTTAACTCTGTGAATGAGTTAGGATCTGGCTTTTGTGTCTTATGGGAAATTCAGCATTAAACGTCAAAAACATTTCTATTCTAAAATGAAACAAATAAAGACAAATTGGAGATTGCTTAACCATTGCATGTGAAAGGATTCAGAACATATTTTGCTTTTGATATTTTAAGACTTAAAGTGCTTTTATATGTTTTTTTAAAAAGGTGTTCTGGAACGTTATTTTCAGAAAGAAAAATTAATATTTCTCTGGATTGGTATAATTAAATTACGAATGTTTCAGTACTTTGAAATGTTTCATTTTGGAGCTCCTCACCTAAAAAAAAAATAAATTAAAATTATCTTTGAAAATTTTTCCATATAGAATGAACTACCTTCTCTTAGTTACTGATTCTCTCATTAAAGAACATGAAATATCCTCTGAAAACTCACTTGATGAAATACGGGCTTATTTTACAGAGCGCAGAAAAGCAGTCAGCTCTGGCAAGGGCAGTGTGAAGGTTTTCAATGGCTCAGGAATTCGTAACGATTAGACACTTAAGCTAAGATGCTTCCCAAAAGGGATTTGGAGCATGGAGCTCTCAGTAATATTTGGTCATAAATACTATTCAGATTTTAATACCATGTGTGGTAAGCGATCTTAGACTTCAGTGAAATTCAGAAAGACTGTCTTGTGTGTCTAAAAGAGATCTTTATTGCCAAATGCTACGTCTTAAAAATGTATTTGAGAATAGCTCTACCTTGGATTTAGCTGAGTGTACTGGGATATATCTTGCCCAAAAAGAGAGATATATTGCATCAAGAGACTTGAAACCAGTCCATTTTTTTGTTTGCATGTGTACATTTCTTTGGGTGGAAAAGTAATATATATATAGCAAAGGTGAAAGAACAGAAAAATGTAAGTTTCCAGAGCAAATCTTTCAGCTAAATTTGGTTTGATGAATGATACCCAAAAGCCATCTTTCATATACATACATATATATATCTGTGTATATATATATAGAGAGATATCTCAGAAGCCATATATATATACACACACATATGTATATATATGGCTTTCAGATACAAAGTAGTCTTTGTTAGGAAACTTTCTGACTTAACCCTGATTTTAGGCAGAGGCCTTTTATCTACACAATGCCCAGTAATGGAATAATCTGATTAAAAATGCTTCAGATACAGGTAATTTTATGAAAAGCACTGAGCTATTCCAGGGAACGATTACTATCAAACTACTTAATTATATTTTCTTTCTCTAGAAAAATGCAGCTATCTGAAAGTGTAATGAAGTGATTGCTGTTTGTGTAGCTGTGAAGAAGGGAAGCTCATTGGTTCATTAGCAAAGCAAATTATTTGCCTTTGGCATTAGTTAACCTTACGGGCCAAATTCCACTCCCAAGTACAGAAAGAGGAAAATAACAAGGGATAAGCTGGACTTGCAGTGCTCTGAGTAGGAGCCAAGTTTGGCCCTTACCCTTCAATGGGAAAGTAAATATAATATTCTGCTTTCCATCCATCATGTCAGATTGCTAGATGGCTTGATTAGATTAAAGAGGCCACACTAAGAACTACGTATATTTGGCTGAATTGAAAAATTCCATTAAAATAGGATTCCTGGAATTTAGCAGGAAAACAAAATTTTTCCTCTCCGAGCTCATTATACTTACAGAAAAATTTTAGGTAAGTAAATGAGAAAGCTTTAAGGGACTCTCCTGTCTGTGTTTAAAATTAAAAGCACTTAAATATAATAGCATTTTTTTCATTTTTCTCTGGATTTGTGACAAGTCTTTATATTTGTGGTTTTATTTTGGGAAAGCTTGTAAATCTTAAACTTTCCAAAACTGTGCATTTTTAACATCTTCTCATGCAGAGTATACACTGAGCATAATGCTTATCCCAGATCTGGAAGATGGAATAGACCTACCAGTACCAGATTCTTGCTGGGAGAAATATTTTTTACTTTATAATGTGTTGATTTCTCAATCTAAACACTCCATGCACAGCTTTGATTTTGACACAACTCGTGACAGCTGAGCTTTTCTGCCAGTTCACTTCTCTTGGTTGATGTCTGGAGACTCCGGGGTTTGGGGGATGCACCATTCACCGCAGCCCTCAGGTTAGGGGAAACAGGCTTCCAATGTTAGCTGGAAGACAAGGGGACAAAACAGACCTTGGTGCTGGGCACCTAGGTATCGGTTTTCACAGCAGCCCTGAGAAATACAGAGAATTTCACCAGTCTGAGCGTGGCTAAAAGCCAGCTCATCCCAGAGAGATTGGTGAGAACACCAAGTCTGTGAAGGGTTGTCTGTACCAAACCAGGAGGAGAACCATGGTCCTGTCTGGCTTTACTTCTGCAGTATAAGGTTTATATTTCTGTAGAAGATTTTTGCAGAGGAAAGCAGCATGGAAACCTTTAGCTGTGAACACTAGAAAGGAAAAGTTGGTTGTCAGTGGAGAGTGGACTGAAAAGGTGAAGCTATGTGGCGATGGGAGGAATACTGGGAGATTTTTAGTTATTGGCTTTTAAAGTTGGAAAGTGACTTCTGTGTCATCTAGGCAGTGTAATGCTGGCCACAGGTCTGTGGTGGGCCATGAAATCTAACCCTGATTTTTAAAATTTTCTACCAATCTCTCCCTCCTGAATTAGGCTTCACCTCTGTTTGACCTTGTTATCCCCATGTGTCAGGTATCCCCGCCGTTCCCATGTATATTTTCCCTTCCTTACCTCTTGTCCATGGACACACAGCAGGTAGGCAGAGATTTGTCATCTAGTGTGATTTTTAAAGGCATACAGGGAAGGATTCCAACATTATTAAGCTTTCTCACATTAAACAGTCTAATTTATTGTTAATATGTTACAGTTTTTTGTTGAACTCACAGTCCTTTTGTATGTTGTGTTTTAATCCCTTTACTGCCAGTGCAATAAAACTTCAACTGCATCTAAAAGCATTCCTAATAAATAATCTAGAACTCCACTTATTTCCCATTAAAAAGGCCTCTGTTCGTAAAATTCTTCTCATGTTTAATGGAATTTTTCTTCATCGTTTCCATCATTTGTAATTGGATCTAGTGCAAAACCTTGTGGAATATATTTTGATCCCACTATATAAACTGAGAGTAATTTAAGTGACATTAGAAGAGCTACTCCAGATTTGCACAAGTATAGCTGTGAGAAGGGTCTATTGAAAAAGCAGACAGATTTGAATTTGTAAAATAATGGATCACATGCACTACAAAGCTGCAAACAGCAGATTCAGGTGTGCCTTACAATGCATCTAAAGATAGTGTTTCCCAAGGGCATGTCAGTGACTTAGCAAGCACTTGATCAACAGAGTAAAACCAGCCCAGATGCTGAGATGCATTCGGACTGTGGGACTGCTTCTCAAGCCCATTCCTAGGGGCTTCCAGCTACTTTTACAAGAGGGAAACAGGACCTGTGAGCCCTCCTGCATAGCAGCATCTGCGAGTGCAGGTGGAGCCCTGGGTGCCCAGCAGTGGTAGGAGGGGAGCCAGGCACCTGGGGAGGACTCCAGGAGAGGGTACATCGTGGGGGGAGCTGCCTAAACTACAGAGCAGGAAAGGCAGAGAGGAGGGGGAACATCAGCCTTCCCCCGCAGGGAGACTCACTTAACTCTCCTGAGCAGCACAGCTGTGATCCTCTCCCCACAGCCAGATATCTAAGCTAGGCTGTGTTTTTCTTCCTCACGGAAATTTGGCAGACATCGCATGCCTTCTCCTACCCCTAGCAAAACCAGGACACCTTCTTCATTCCTTCCAGGGAGAGGGACCTGAATAACTGAAAAGTTAAAAATTCAGGTGGAGAGACCATGTTCAAATGGAAGTGGAGCACGGAGGGGTAGCTCCATCTCTCCAGGCTGCAGGGAGCACTCTGGGCTGCTGCCTGGGACAAGGATCTCTCCCCGCAGTACTTACTTGAGCACCTCAGACCAACTCACCTCAGGCAGGTGAGACCTCACAGAGATTCAGAAAGGATATGTTTGAAATCAGAATGAATGTGTAGGGGGGAGGGGAGGCAGAGAAACAGTGATTGAAGTAATTGGCAATGAAAGGTTTTATCCTAATGATTAAGTCCACTCATCAGATAAGATCTGGTACTTCCTCACATCTATCAGTTTGACTTCATGAATTTTGTAGTATAACCTTTTTGCAGGTAATATAAGAGTCATATCTGTAGTTACAGGTAGCTAAATAATAAAGGAAAGTGCAGAAAACTGATGAAGTGTGCTATTAATAATAGTCTGTTCCCTGCCTCTATTAATGTCTCTACAGAGAAGTCCTAGGAATGAGGAGGAGTCTGGCTGTGTGGGCCAGTACCTTTCAGCAGTATTTGTAAGCAGTGCAAAGGACAGAAATCAAATAACAGATTTTTGCAGTCCAAGCTTGTAGAGGAAAGATGTCTAGCTGGTTTCCATCCTTAAGCACTGCACAGTGATCTCTGATGCATGCTGTCCTGCTGTCTGCAAGCACTCAGAAATTATGATAGACCTTTGGTATCTCACAACATCTTATAAAACAGCAATGCAAATGGTGTCAGCGTCTTCTCTTCTGGTACCTTTTAAATTCACATTTCTAAGCTTTTCCTTTGCAATGCAAGGACTGTATAAAATTCCTCAGAAAAAAGTTGCAAGTTGAGTTCCTTGTGGAATCATGTAATTTGGGGACCTTGGAATCAGGTAACAGCAGCAGCTGCAGGATCAGTTGACAGACCACTTAGAGCTGGCTGCAGTTTGGTGGTGGTACCTTTGGTGATGTTGGAGTTGTGGCAGTGTCACATTTGGGTTGTGTGGCTGTTACTGCATCTGTAAGCCACAAGAAAATAGTACCTTGAGAACGTGCTGTGCTATAAAGGCATCACAATGAAAGACTCTTAAAAGGTACAAATAGATGCTAAGTGAGTGGTAACAGGACACTACTACACTTTAAGTGGGCTTAGGTGGATTTTGTGTGGGAGAATGATTGACTAATTTCAGATGAAGCTGTTGTAATGAAGGTGAATTTCACACTGAACATGAGTATTCAAAGCATGCCAGAAACTTTTTATTTTTTTTTCCCCAGAAAAGAATTACAAATGAAAATTGCAAAGTGTGGGATTTTTCTTCTTTCAGTTGGAAGTGTTTGGCTTCTCTTTGCTTTGCTGTTGCAAACAACAGTCTGTTACTAGATTATAAACTATCCCACTCTTTAGTTCCTTGGAGACTGAGAGGAGCGATGTGTGGATCAGTGTGCTTCACTTTTATTCTGGTATTGAAAAACGACTGGTTGGTTTGTCTGTGGCCATAAGTATCCCTGCAGAAGCTGTACCGCAGCCAGTCAAAGCACATGTGAATCTCATCCTCCTGATCTGCGGAAGCCCTGCAAATGTTACCTCCGTTTCAGAGCATGTGTGGCAAGAAACAAGCATGCTTAAGATATTACTGACCAGGTGAGAGATCCATGTATTTCCAGTTAAAGCATCCCCCATCTATGCAACCCTCTTTTTGCTTAGTTCACTAAATAGGGATATTTATGGCTCCTTGACATTATTGCTGGCTTTCTCTCTCATCTGCCTACAGGGGGTAAATAAATCCTAGGTCTTGTCTCCAAATAGAGGATATCTGCTCATTATTTTGCATTGATTGTAAATCTTCTTCTTTTTAAAGTCTTTTTTTAAACACATAATCTCCAGTTTTGGCTAGCTTAGGGCCATGAGCCCAGTGCACATTTGGCTAATGTGAATCTCTGTGGTTCTCCTGTGCGAACCATTTCCTTGTGCATATTCAGCAATAGAGACACTTCTGATGAGTCAGTGATTGCATTAACAAACAGAGTATTTTCAGGTTCCTATAGGAGCTAAGAAGACCCTGAAAGACCAAGAGAAAAATAAGTCCAAATAAGCATTGCCTGAGCCATTACCCTGGCTACCAAATGGGTGGGTCTGTGTTTTCCTTTCATTTGCCTGAGCTGTGACAGCTCATAAGACTAATGTAAAGGCTGAACTGAGATCCCACAGAAAATAGGGCTTGAAGGGTCATCCTGTGTACCATTACAGGTGCTAGCCTAGGCCAGAACTCCAGCAGCATCACTGCTACTGTCTGATAATTACACTCTCTCTTCCCCCACTTCCCAAACCCCTGAGCTCAATAGAAAAGGCTAGAAGAGCAACTGGGAGCAAGTATGCATAGTTCAAAACCATGTGTGCAGCAGCACTTGTGAGGGTGCAGACTTCAGTGGGTGGTGGTGATGGGTTTTTGAAACTCTGTTTAAACTCTTGGGTGCTACTAAAATTACCTGATGTGCAGAGAGCTTGTCCCTTGCACACCAGAGAATATTGGTCTGAAATGCTCTTATTCAGTCTGTGCAGAAGCACTGTTTCATGGGAACATCTCTGCCAGACGTCACCATCCTGACGTCTGGCAGCCAGATCTGATCTGCAGCCAGAACAGTTTCTGGGACTGTTCCTTAAACTATTTCCATCAAAATGACCTCATGCTGTTACTCTATCATGGTATTTGATAACCCGTCCTTGCTAACCCAGCTCACCCTGACAGAAATGAGGTGGAGAGGACTCTGCCAAGCAGCTTTGCTGGCATGCCTGTGCTCTGGCACACGGCAAGGTGGTGGCAGTGCACACAGTTACCTGCAGTGTGCACAGCTGTCTGCAGGGAACACAGCTGTCTGTATGGCACACAGCTGTCCACACGACACACAGATGTCTTCAGGCTGTCCCAGTGTACGCATGGCACACAGCTGGCTGCATGGCACGCAGCTCTGCCTGGGGCACAGCTATCTCAAGGTGCACATATGTCTCAGGGTGCACAGCTGTCTACAGGGTGCACAGCTGCCTCAGGGCACACAGCTGTCTGCAGCTGTAGAATTCCAGTAGCACTATTGGTCCCTAAGTGGATTCACCTTAATGCAGTTTAATCGAGCCTACCCAAATTCATGCCTTTCCTTAGCTCAGGTTGGCTTCAGCGGGTTCCCAGTAGCTGCCAGGGACACAGCTCTTCCAGCCCTTGGATCAGGTGAGGTGCAGGGGATGCACTTCCTGAAGGCTGTCAGAGATGACAATTGATGGCACATGAGGTGCTACTCTGCCTGTTGGTGCAGACTGTTGAAATCTTAGCAGAATCCAAAATTACCTTTTTCCATGACATCACAAAGGTCAAACACTTAGAAGGACAGACCTCAAGAAAGGGAATGGGATGTGACAAACTAATGTGACACCTGTCAGGAGGGTTTTAGCTGAAGCTGATCTTTCGCTGGGAAGAAGAAAAGAATAGATGATTTCTCAAGGTCCCTTTCAGCACTATGAGAGAAAAATTAAATTCCTCATGTGAAGCACAGAATGTTACTGTTATACATGATCATGAACAAAATATTTAATAATAGTGAATAATTAATAATATGACTGCCAGTTGGCTCAGTGATTCATTAGAGTAGGGAGAGGTGCCAAAAACCTTTCCACCCTACCTGCTTTCCCACTTTCCCTGCATGTGTGGCAGTAATTTACAGGATGATGGAGGCTGCCTGGCCAGCACAAGTATAACAGCCTTTATAGGGTCTGGTTTGAGTTTTCTCAAGACCAAAGCATCCCAGAAGGGACAGTCATCTGGTGAAGAGAGCAGCTGCCTTATCCATGTAGGGGAGCAGTAATCCTGTGGCACACCACACCTTCTGGAGACTGATTAACTTCAGACCTCTGCTCTCCACATAATGAACTGTACTTTATGGACTGGCAGCTGGATTTACCTGCTCCGTAGTTTGTGGCACCCACTCCGGTGTGCAGCAGGGCAGTGCTAGTGGGAGGAAAATGTCAGAAAGCCTGACAGGGCACGGAGATTCAGAGCAGGCTGGAGTGTAGGGCCATGGAGCAGGGGAAGGAGGATGGGATGGGCACAAGGGCCCCAACTGATGGGGAAGGATGGTCCCAGGAGATGGGGAAGTGGGATGGGATGCTGCTATGTATTCCAGCTGGGAATATGCCAGGTTGGGACCAGTGGCTATTGACAGGATTTAATCACTTTCTTTTGCCAAATCTGATTGCAGAGGAGCTAGGAGGCACTGTCAGGCTGCAGTCCCATTGCAGGCAGACACCCAAGGCTGCATGAGCCCTCCTACCCTGCCCTGGGCATGCAAACCACTATCTTCTGCTTCCTGGACTGCTGTGGCCCCCCATGAACCCAATCCCCACATTGGTGCAGAGCAGAACTGCAGAAGGGCCACGCTGTGGGGACCGGGGACAGGAACTGCAGTCTGGCATGTGGTGCCAGGGGCTAGTATGCAATAGAAATCACAAAATCAGGAGCCTGGTGAAGGCAAGGGTGCAGGAGATGGGTGTTGCTCCAGGTGCTTAAGCATCCACATTATGTACAGGCTGTGTTGGGTAAGTTGCCACTGCAGCCTTCAAGTGCACAGCGAGGACATCTCATTCAGCATATTCCTGTGGATTCAGTTGCATTTCAACTGTGTAATTTATAACACCTACGGTACAAATAGTTGTTCTTTCTTCTGGGCAAGCTTGGTACATATGATACAAATAGCTGGGCCTCTCCTGGGTAAGTTTGCTCACTGAGGAGGCAGACAAGCATCAGGGGGTGCAGGGGAGAGAGAACACAGCAAGGGGAACGGGGCAACTGCCCTTTCAGCAGCCAGCCTGTTCAGATTTGCTGGATGTAACACGGAACTGCACTCGAAGGCTCGTCATGTTTTCTGATCACTACCAAGCAGGCAGCTGTTTCCACAGACTGGATAATGACTCCAAGGTTTCTTTCCTAGGAGTGTCACTACCTAAATTACAGCCTGTTTCTGTGTATGAGGAATTAGAGTTGTCTCTTTTCCACAAATATTACTTTGTACTTATTACCATTAAACTTGCAAATAAAACTCACCTCGTTCATCTCCCCACTGCTCAGTAACCTGGGATCTTCCTGCTCCTCTTCTCAGTCTGTGAGAATCCTCGTATCCTTGGTAAACTTTGTCACCTCTCTTCTTGCCTCTTCCCAAATCATTTCCAGATCTATTGTGAAGAGACTGCAGCTGAGGACTGTGATCCTGCAAAGAGCCCTTGTCGATGTTGAGTCATTATAGACTCAACATTGTTCCAGGACTGGTATACATTAACTCCTTTTGCGAGATGAGAGTCTGTACTAGGAAAAGAATTAACAGGAAAAGGAAAAAAAAAAAAAAAAGGAAATATAGCTCTATAGATATTAGGGATGTTAATGAATGTCTAGTGGAAATATTGGAGATTGTTGTTAATATCTAAATGTGGTTAGCCTCATTCAGGCAAAGTTGCTGAAGATGAGCTCTAATTCCTTCTAATAATTTATTTTTTGTACCCAGCATTAAGGATGTGACTTTTGAGAAGCTGAAAAAAAATTGTTTAATTTGCTACATTTAAGAAAAAAAAAAAACAAGGGAAAAAACTTAAGTAAACACAAAACATCTGGGTTTATAGTCAAGTTCTGTAAGCTCTCTTTCATAGAAGTGTCATATAAATGGATTTTTCTGTCAGAAGTCTATGCTCAGTGTTGATCTGCAGGACATCAGAACAGCTCTGCAAGAAGAATTTGAAATCTAACAAAAAGAGGCATGTATTTTCAGGGGCATATATTTGAATTGTAAAATTATTTTTAATCATAAATAAATATTCAAAGTGAAGTGTGCTTTTTAAACTGTGAATGATAACTGCTGTGGCAACACTACAGAAGACGTATTGGATTCTTTTCCAAGAGGTTAGGGGCTTTTTGATTGTAAAAAGCTGAGAAACACTGTTATAAAATAGAACAGTCAGTGTGATCCTGTCAGTCTGGGAGGATCTGTCTCTCTCAGAGCTCTGTAAGACTGACGGAAGAGCCTCGCTGTATGCCATACTCCACCGCATTAGGTTGGCTCTTGGAATTACACCTGTGGAGTACTCATGATCTGTCCACAGTCACTTCTGTAAGACCTCCCAGAAAGGTTATGTTGATGGAAGAGGCTGCTTGGGAAATATCCCCACTAATTCTAGGCAAGTGTCCTGGTTTCGCTAGGATGGAGTTAATTTTATTCATAGTAGCTAGAATAACACTGTGTTTTGGTTTCAGTATGGGATTTGGTATGAGAAGAACGTTGATAAACTAATGTTTTTAGTTGTTACTGGAAGACTAAGGACATTTCCAACCTCCCCATGTTTTGCTAGTCTGCAGGTGCAAAGGACTGGGTGAAGGGGGAAGCGTAGCAATTATCAAAACCCAAACTGGCACTTGGATATGTCAATGAGATATTCCGTATCATATAACATCATGTAAGTATATTAATGAGGGTTGACTCGAAAGCTGGGGGATTCTCTCTGGGGTTGCTCAGGCTCGGTCTTCCAGGATTCGGGGTTCAGTTTTGGGATTTGTCTCTGCTCCAGGACTGCTGGCTGGGGACAGGCTGGGCATCAGTTAGTGGGTGGTGAGCAGTTGCACTGTGTATCACTCATTTGTTTATTCTATTATTACTGTTATCATTACTATTTTAATTATAATTTTATTTCAATTATTAAATTGTTTTTATCTCAACCCATGAGTTTTCTCACTTTTACCCTTCTGATTCTCACCCCTATTCCATTGGGGGAGAGTGAGCAAGTGCCTGTCCAGTGTTTGGCTGCTGGCCAGGCTAAATCCACCACAGCTAGGTAACTTTTATCTCTTAATGAAATTGCTGAGTAAACAGGCTTTCTACTGATTGCTGAGTAAACAGGCTTTCTACTGGATCAGGGCAGTGTAGTTTGTTCCAACATATCCCAGGCTTAGATATAACGGTTTTAATCTGTTGCCTAGTTCATTTACATATATCAATTGACCTAGATCCAGGTGAAATTCAAAACTACAGGCCAGTATTATTCTGTTCCTCAAGGTTTCCTTGGCAATCACATGACATTTAATAAAACAGCTAGAGGAAGAATAATCCCATCATAATCCCAGAATAGTCCCAGCAGCCCCAGAATGTTGGAATGTGGATCCATTCCAGGAGATATTTCCTTTGCAGTAAGGCAAGGCACTGGTATCTAGTGGGTAGAGAAGAAGTGATGAAAAGGACTTGGCATTTGACATAAAGGCTTAGGGGTTGTTCAGCTACACTGTTGCCTCTTGATTGAGGACAGGAGGGTAAAAGCAGTCAAGAAAAGATCTTTTTGTCAAAGTGATGATTTCCAGCCCTACTCACAAGATGCCAACACTTAAGCTTCCAGGTCTGTCCTTCCTGCCCCTGCTGTAGGGTCTGACTTGAAAGCGACCACTTGTTCTCATAAAAGGCTGAAGGAGTTTTCCAGTTGTCACCTCCTGGGTGACTTTCAGCTGCTGCCTAGCACTGGTAGAGCAGAGCTGAACTTCTCAAGGAGCTGTGCTGTGATGGGTTAGAGGAGCAGACTTCCCTTCAAAAAGGTCAGGTTGACCACATTCTACCTTAATCCCTTACCTGACTCTACTGGTGGAGTAGGGAACACATAGAGAGCTACCTTGCACTCTCCAAGATTAGATGAGAAGGGAGCAGAAGGATCTTTTCCTTCCAGCCCCATCCTGGACAAGTCCACAACC
>NW_010333539.1:0-4683 GCF_000700745.2 Antrostomus carolinensis | reverse complement strand
CTGCTAGAGACTGTTAGGAGTATTCCGAGCTGTGTTAGTGCACTCAAACGCTAATGAGAGACATGTGAAAGCGCTGAATCTCTGTCCTATGGGAGCTGTGGATATTTTAGCTTCTCCTTTAATCTTGAGACAAAAATGAAAGGAGAAAAGGAACTAAGAGGAAGGAAAAGCCAGAAGAATTAACATTTTTTGTGGGAGAGGGAGTCCCCAGAGACGTAATCTGAACCATTAAAAACGTTAATTTTCTATGGATAGGGAAGTGCTTATGGCTTTGATGTGACAAAACTTCTAGTAGGAGCAACATTTGGTGTTTCAAAGAGTTGATGTGAGAATGTGTTAGGAGCACAGTGCTGGTGGGGTCAGATGACTCATCCACTCCACTTTCCTACTATCTCAGATATGTGCACTGTAACCCTAGTATTTTCTTGAACACATTAAATTCAGCCTGAAAGTAGATTTCTTTTCCAATTTTGCCACATTTGGAATGCCTGATCCTGAATACCACTGCTCCTCATTTCTAGTAAAAATGTAATTATGCTTATTAGATCTTGTACCAGTATTGCTCTTTGGCTCTGCCTTCTATGCAGTTTCTGCCCACTGTGACCCAGTACCTTTGAAAGGTGTAACCACACTGCACACATCCTGTGTCTAACAGCTGCAGAGCATTTTTAGCTCCCATTGCTGGACTGTCTGCTAAAGCTGCAATTCTTGAGCCTAATCCCTATGTGTAAAAATTTGTGTGAAGGATTTTTATCCCATTTCTCTTGTTCTAATTCCTGAGATCATCTGATTCTTCCTGTATGTGCTATAATTACATGAAAACTGGCACTTTCCCCTGTACGCATTAAATTAAACCTGTGTTTCATAAGACGTTTTGTATGGGGCATGTTTCTTATTGTTTTATTTATTAAATCAGTTTTCATGATTATTTGCTTTAATTTTTTTCAGCTCTTTTTTGACAATATCCTGCCACTGCTCTGCATTAGTCTTTTCAGGCTGGGATATGGTCTCAGAAATGTTATATAAATCTGATGTAATACCATACAAACCCAAAATGTGTCTTCAGATTAAAACTGAAATAGCTCTTAGCATTGTTGAAGTGATTGTGATCCACTGAGATTGGATTCTAGCCTAGTGACTCCACTGAGATAACTTTGTTGAGAAAAAAATCAGGACTTTACCCAAAATGTAGATAGCATTGCACAATAACAAAAACATACCTTGAACTGGAGGCTTATTCTTTGGCTGGAAGCTGGTGGGAGGCTGCCAGCAGAGTATGGTCAGCCAGCTGAGAGGTAGGGGACCCAAGCTGTGCTCCTGTTTCTGTCATAGTCTCTCTGAGCAACTGTGGGCAAGACATCAATTGTTTCATGAGGTATTTAAAGGCCTCCAAGGACTGGGGCCATTAGTTCAGCTTTTCAAAGGAGCTGGAGAAGTAGGGTCTTCCCTGATAGGATGTACAAGAATGCCTCAGCAGGCATCAAAAGCAGGTGCAGGTTTAGTGGGAAGGATGGTTGAAAGGGCTGTGTGCTCCCCTCACCAAGGGGCCAGTTTCCAGTACCGCACTAAGGCTGCAGGTCTCATGATGAGGAATAAGCCAAGAGCTGCACAGCATCCCCACGGCTGCATCCAGCCCTGAGCGGGATGTAGGAGCTTCTGAAAAATCTCACTAAGCCTTTGGATACGCTTTTAGGCTCTAAGTATTTCTGGCAATTTAGCTTCTTTTTTCTTCATCAGCATTTGCATTTGTGAAAGAGAAACATTTTCACTTCTCTGCCAGGGTGGTTGCTAGGATTAGAGCATCCGTGAGTGTGAAGGGCTGAGATACTGTGATAGAGAAAGTAATAGAAGTCCCCGAGACGTGCATCTCTGTGCAGTAAGCATGGGAATTTGCCAGCATTGTGGCAGGGCTGATTGTTTGATTTAATCCTCAACATATTTGCAGGAAAAGAACTGTAAACAGAGAATACAAATGCAACCATTGTTATTTGCAACTCAACTTTCAAGAGTCTTGCCAGATTATAAATCTTGACTGCATGTACCTCTGCCGTTTCTCAGGTCTGAACCAAAAATATTTACCAAAGAAATAATGTTTGTAGCGATGATCTCAGACCAGTGCAACTCATTAGCTAGTAATGTGCCTGCAGGCAGTACTAAAGATTCGATCCATCTGGAATTAAATAGCAAGGGATAGCTGGAAGCTGTATTCAATACCGATGGTGGGAAAAGCCTTAAAACTCCTTGATTGCAACACATGAAAGCTGTGAACCATCAATAACCAAAAAAATATGATGTGCCAACTATAGCAAAAGTAACAGCAGGGCAATGCCATTATTTGAGGTCATTCCACCTTCATCTTGTCAAAAAGCGATAAAGGAAGGGCATGACATAAGCCAGATCTCTAGCATATCCCTCCTTTGTCAGTAGGACCTAATTGGCATTAAATACTGAATGTGTCTGGATTTAATATAACTCTTCTGCTCAATTACTTCATCCACTCAAGCAATGGAAAGCTGCCCATTTCAAGAGTTTATAGGGGATAACTTGCCTTAAGTGCCTCAGACATCAGAGACCCAAATGTCCGAATTGATATTTTATTAATAAATTCTTTAAAAGATTATAACTTGAGCCAAGCAGGGGAGGCAAAATCATGACTGATTAAGAGGGAAGGCACTCTTTTTTATATACAACTTTTTTTTTGAAGCTGCTTAGAACTGAGGGCAAACCGTGGAAATGTCTCCATCACTGTCAGCAGGGTCACTGGGAAACATGCAAAGCACAACAGGGGAAGGGTAAACTTCTTCTGTGGTATCTCTGACAATTGAACCCACTTTAGGGCAAGTGAGGAGCTGTGGCTCCATTGCCCTTTTGCTTCTCCTCTAGCAAGGGGGAGCAGGGAAGGTGGTAGAAGGCCAAACAGGAAATTAAGCATTTGATATATACCCCAAGCTTGTCACAAGTTGTTCGAGAAGCAGAGACCAAATGCCAAGAGTAGGGATTTCCTTCTGGATTTGAACTTGGTGGTTAGCCCTTGGCCATGAACATGATGAAAAAGTCAGTGCAGTGACAGCAGTATGAAAACTGCTATCTGCTGCCTCTCACTCCATCTGGGAGGACCTTTGTTTTATGGAAGCCTCTCCAAAGCAGAATGCCTGTCTACAGTGGGTCCAGCTGCAGTCTGGGTGGGGTAGGACAGGGCTGTCACACCATGAGGCTGCTATTGTGCCTTGCCAATCTGGGTACTGCTAACAGGGAGGGAGCAAGGTTTGACCTCATTAGCTGCCAGGTGTTTTGCAGCTCCTGAAATGGTGGGTCACTGACCCCAGCCAAAAGTCTGCACTCCGCATTAATAAATGCAGCATTTGAGCACTTCTGACAGATTGATGGGCTCATAAAAAGCAAGATGGGAAGGGATCTCAAAGCATCATCTAGTTCAGTGTTTCCTTGCCTCTGGACTGCAAGGCATCAGGAGACTGTGAAAGCAATGCAAAAAGTCTGTAACCACCCACCCTATACATTGTTGTGTGCCAAAACACAGTGAGGGCAACTGAACATGGGAAATGAGTGCTCAGAGCTTAGATTCATTTTCATTAGGTCGTAATTAAAAGTGTGGTGGTAATGCTGCACAGGAGGAGCTGCAGGTTCCTTTCTGTTTGTGTGGCCTTTCATTTAAAAAAAAAAAAAAAATCAAATGAGATGTACCTGTTCAGACTCCCTGTGTTTTCTGGAGAGATCATATGTAACCATTCATGAGAGAAATTTGTCTAACCTGCATCTGAGTTTCCTGGATCCCCTTTTTTCCTTTTCCTGGGTACATTCCCCTTTTCCATGCTTCCAGCCTGTTCCGCATGCTCTGTAATGTGCACGCACCCACATGTCCCCCAAGCAGAAGAGGGGAGCCTGCTCCAGCCCACCCTGAGATGCCATCTGAGTTTCTGTTCGTTCCATCTCTAGGGTACTCCAGGTCCTCATAATCTCCCCACTATTACGGTTTTCATTGCATTCTGCTTATTTTTACAGTAAATTGACTCACCTGTGTCTGCAACTGCTGTCTCCACAGTGTTTAGATATGGAGTACCAGAAATATTGTATAAAAAAATGGGACATAAATATGGACTTTTTTTTCTGTTGTTACTTTCTTATTTTTTGTAGCTAAATCTACACATCTTGCAGATAATACTATTTGGCCTTCTAGATGTGCTAATGAAGCCCTCAATTACTTACTGCATTTTCATATCTTTTGTCTTGCCCCATTTTCATCTGCTCTTTGTTGCTAAGACACCAGCAAGTTCATATTCATTTGTAACCCTAATTAAAAGACTGTTACTAGATCAACCTAAACCTCTGAAAAGCTGTGCACCTGTACCAGTTAATTCCAGGAACAAGAGGGAAAAGGAAACCAGGAGAGCTGCAGGGAGGAGAGGCTGAGCAAGCTCCATCTTTCTACAACTCAACTAATAGCAACGCAACATAACCAAGATGTACTTTTTTCCTTTTTTTTTAAAGGGAGTAATTACTGATTTTTCTTTTGCCTTATTTATGTTCACTTTTTGGAACTTAGATAGTCTTACTGATTCCTTGGTATGATGTGTATTTTTATATTTCACTTTTTATATTCCATCAGTCAGTACTGGGCCAATGTTGGGAGTAGACAGGAAACAGGGTCCCCACTGTTCATAGAAT
>NW_010333538.1:25095-73698 GCF_000700745.2 Antrostomus carolinensis | reverse complement strand
GAGTAGCATCAGCCCTCCTGTTCTGTCTGGGCAAGTGTCCACTGGAGACTGGAGCAGCATTTTCCTAGAAGCACCAGAAGCATCCCTATTTGTACTTGTTTTTCTTTGCAGCTCATGTACTTGCGCCTGCAGGACCGAGGTAGGTTTCCCATCCCACTTTCTTATGTCTTCTCCATGGTCACACAAGTAAAACCATAGTGTGCCCCATGGTGTATACCATCTCTCTTGAGCAGGGAAACGCTTGCTCCTAACAGCTGAGGCATAGGTCTGAACGGGTGGAGGGCAGAGCTTGTCCTCGAATTGCTGGAACTCTTGGGACAGTTTCTCCACATGTTTCTCCAGAACTTCTTGTAGTTTTTCCACAGCTGAGATGCAGGCTTATATAGAGGAAAGAGACCATCTTCAAATCTGTGAGCCGGATAAGACTGTCTTCAAATCCCTGCCCCCAGATAAGCCACTTCGTTTACAGTTGGTGCCTCCTCATCCTCTTTTTATTCTACTGCTGCCAATGAATTGGTATATGATGCTGGTGCACTCTGTACGACATTTCGCTACATGGGTATTGTGCACAGGATTTCATCTGGGTCTTCAGTTAACTTCATGTCCCTCAGGTCTTGGTAAATCAGCTCCCACACAGCCAGTTCCCTCAGGTACTGAATCCCTCTCTCCATGCTGACCCATTTGCCTGGATTGCATGTAATATCGTTCTTGAAGGGATACCTTCCCTTCACACCTGCCAAGAGCCGACTCCAAAGACTGTGGGTTGGTTCCCCTCTTGCAATTGCTTTATCAGTGCCCGCTTCCTTAAAGAGGGATCCCAGCTGCTTGGCTTCTCTACCCTCTAACTCCATGCTACTGGTCCCATTATCCCAGCATATGAGCAGCCATGTAATGAGGTGCTTGCCTTGGTAATGGGTGAAATCTTTTCATATATCCCGCAGCTCACTCAGGGTTAGAGATAGGGTGGTTATTGTACTGTCTCCATCTCCATCTCCCCTTCCGTCCTCCTCCTCCTCCTTAGGAAGATCATAAACTTGATCTTCATCCCTCTGCAAATGCACTGACTTTCGTGTCCACTTCTTCTTCTGTACAGGGGCAACTGATACTGGCACGTGTTGGTTTTCTAGCTCATCTGCAATGCTTCTTGATGGGGCTGGAGTAGCTGCGGTGTTTGTCACAAAGCTTGGAGTAGCCACATTGCCTGCTGTAGAGGTTGGAGAGGCTGCAGTGTCTGTCACTGAGGCTGAAGCAAAACGGGTTTAGCCACAGTATCAGTCACAGAGGTTGAAGTAACTGTAGGAGGTGCCAGGGTAACTCCAGCAGCGGATGGAGTGATCCTCCTAAGTAGTCTGACATGCATTAAAACCTGGCATACATTCAGAAGAACTAGCAGCTAGTTTGACTATCCCAAGAATAATCAAAATTCTCCAAAACTTTTGTAACTGTGAGCTGGAAATTGAATAAAGATGTTCCCCCTCCCAAAGGGAAAAACCACTGGTGTAATTGGTAAGAACATCCACCAGATAGCTACAGCAATGCGGAGATGGAGCTGCTTCTGCTGCTTTGCTCTGTGTGCCACCTGCTAGCTTCACTGGACTAGCCCTTGGCTAGCAGCCAACACAGCCGTTCCCTCAGGTACTGAATACCTTTCTCAATGCTGGTCCACTTGCCTGGATTGCATGTAAGGTGCCACCTCAAAGAACAACTCAGCAATCCAGTACAACAACATTCCGATCACTGACAACCAAGTCATCATAACAAATTCTTATTGCAGATTCTTTCTAACACACTTTGGTCAAAACTGTCATTATCCCAACCTTTCGTGCCCCATGTTGGGCACCAAAAAAACTGGGATAGTTTAGCTTAGCTGGCAGCCAAACAGGACACAGTCACTCACAGCCCTCCTTGCCCCCTTTCCCCCACAGCCAGGGAATCAGGGAGAGAATTGGAGGGGTAAAGGTGAGGAGACTTGTAGGTTGTTTACCTTGCTGTGCAGCCAAACAAGACACAGACACTCGCAGCCTTCCCCTACTCCCACTTTCCCCCCCACCCATGGAATCGGGGAGAGAATAGGAGGGTTAAAGATAAGGAGACTTGTAGGTTGAGATAAGAACAGTTTCATAATTAGAGTAAAATAAATTTAAAATAGTAATAATAATAACAATTATAACAACTATATGTATATACGTGATGCAGAGTACAACTGCTCCCCACCCGCTGATAACGATCCCGACTGAGCAACAAGGAACCCTGAACCTGAAATCACAATCCTCGAAAAGCGAGCCCGAGCGATTCCCGAGAGAATCCCTCCCCTTTCCGGTCAGCCCCGGTTAATATATTGAACATGACGTGATATGATACGGAGTATCTGATTGGCATCCAACTGTCAGTTCTGGGTTTTACTAACTACTACACTTTTCTTCTCCCCCCCCACCCAGCCCCTTCCAGTCCTCTGCTCTTGCAAATTACCCAAGCAAAGTGTGCTTGTATGTTATCAACATTGTTCTCTTAATCTCCACTGAAATCAAAACACAGTGTTTTCTGGCTACTAAGAAAATTAACCTTATCCTACCAAAAACCAGGACAAACATTAAAACGTTAATCCATGACCTCTATTCTTCCATCAGCTTTGGTTGAAATTGTCCAATAGGTTTAAAAGCTTCTTCTGCTCTCTATTAGGCTCCTTCAGCACACAGACATTAACACACACACTCGTGCCAACAGGCAATATGATCAGATCAGCCCCATTCTCTCAAATCAAGCTAAGGTAAGATGTGTTTAGATCCCAATTAAATCCTGTGCACTAATGCAAAAGTTACCTTGTTAGTATCTGCCAGACACACTTTTCTTGCAAAACAGCAGAGTACAGCAGAGTACAACAGAGGTAATGATCAAGGTAATGTTTAGCAGCAATGCATCCTCTGTTACATTAAACTGGTAAGATCAGTGTACTTGATTTCAATGATATAGAGACATTATATGATTAAAATTCAGATGTTCTCCAAATGTTTTCCAAATGAGCTGATGAGGTCCAATAAAAAGCTACTTGCATTAAAAATATATATATTGAATAATTCCTTGATCCTGCAACACGGCATTTTATTTAAAATCAACATAAATTATACACCAATCACTAAAGTACAAGGATATAGGAATGTATTTCCATGCAAACTGCTACCAAAACATCAAGATGCTCTTACCTTGAACTAGATCTTGACTTTATATCTTCCTTTGCTGTCCTTTCACTACTATCATCTTCATTGTTGTCCATTTTTTTCTCACATAGTTGTTTTCTCTTCTCCCACTTTTTCTGCTGATTTGAGATGCTTTCTGCTTCTCCTTGTGAGTCATTTTCTGCTCCTACCTGTGAACCTGAGGAATGTGCCAGGCACTTAGAGGAGACTGGCAGTTTTTGCTCTTCTCTGCCAAAGTCTCTTTCTGCTAACAAAGCAGAAGTTTCGGGTTTTAATGTTTCCTGTGCAGGAACTGAATTGTCCAAGTTATCTACATGGTCCATTTCCTTAGACTTTACTAATGTGTATGAAGCATTTACAACACCTCCTGCAGAATGTTTAGTCTTTAAACCTTCAACGCTGTCCTCCCTGCTGTCTTCACAGCTGCCACAACACACACAGGAATTAATTAGACAGTTTGTGGCAGCTATACTGAGTTTATGGGATTCATCCTCCTCCTCATTTGCTAATGGATTAGCAGATCCAGGAACACAACTAAGAGCTGCTTCTGGAGTTGTTACTGGGGACTCTGAGCTAGAAGGAGATTTAGGATTGAATATTACAGTAGCAGATATTTTCATTCCCCCTGTCCTGTGAGCTATCACTTCTGCCATTTCGGCATCATCAGCATATGCATCCCAGCCATTGAGGTATACCTGTGAGTCCGGACCCTCCAGACAGCTGCATGAACTCTGAACCGAGATGCCAGACATCTGTTTGCCATCTTCAATATTGTTATTATTGCTTAAGTCACTCTCAGCATCTTTTAAAAGCAAAGTTTCCTCTGTCTGATGGCTGTTCTCATATAGCAGAGCATCTCTATATTGCAAGTTCTGTTTTGAATCGTGGCAAGGGTTACTCACCCAAGCAAACGTATCACTTACGGAATCCAACCCAGCAAGTGCTTCTCCTGCTCCATCTAGGTCATCCATAAAAAACACTCTGTCCTCTTCATCAGTTAAATTGTCAAGATGGTGCCTTGTTGGTGAAGCTTCTGTGCTAGAACTGTTTCTTAGGCTAGCTCTGTGAGCTGGAGACTGACAGATGCTTGGAGGGGAAAGTAGAGACGACATTTCATCTCCAACTCTGTGTACCATCCTATTCAGCTGTTCCAGCTCCTGTTCATCATACTGCATAGAACAAGCCAGCTCAGCCTCTGTGTTTTCAGCTTTTGCTGAAAGCTCCTTAGCAGGCAAAGTTGCAGTTATGCCTGGTGCAATGACAGAGGGCACTTCAGGATCCGCTCTGACGGGAAAATCTACATCTTGAGAGATGCAGAGGTTACGTTCCAGCGTGTGCAGTTCATCCTCAGTTAACGTCTGAAGTAGATCCCTGAAAACAAAGGAATACACACACTTTGCATTTACAATCATAGGAGGCACTGATGTTACAGGTTTAAAAAAACCCCTTTCACTGGTAGTACAGAAATCCAGAAATTAGGGGCACAGAGTACCTTCCACTGTGTAATTCCAGGTGCATTTGGCATTCAGATTCAGAAAACATGTGATTACTGATGTCTGAATTTGAGATTACTTGTGCAAATTCAGAGTACCAAATTATTTACATCCTTGCAATGAAGCCCCAAAATAAATCAAACCACACCCAAAAAAATGGATCTTTCCTCCTCCCCATCTACTTATAGTGAAACTCTTACCCACAATTAGATATATTTTGAAATTTTATTTTTTCATTTCACAAATTTAACTTTGATTAGCAAACAATGTCATCCTTTGTGCCACATTTTGAAAATAACTCTGCAAAGGAGTACCACAGAAGTTTCATACCATTATATTGTCAGATAAAGAGAATTCATTAAAAATAGTATTATCACTTATGCAATGCTGATGTCTTGGAAGCCTGTTCACTGAAACCAGGATCAGAAGTTGGCTCTCTCCTACCTCAAACACGTAATCATTAGGGAGCTAAACTTCTGCATGATGTTAAGAATAAGGCAGGCCTAAAAGCAAACATTTAGGTATTTACTAAACTACATTTTCTAGAGACATGCAGCTTCCCCAGTGTTATAAAGTGTCCTCAGTAATGCAGCTTAGGACTATGAGTACCTAAAAATAAAGTGTTAGTTGAGGCTGTTACGTTTAAGTGCTTTATAACTTTAAAACAATTCCATAACTTTAAAACAATTCCACAGACACAGCAGCTCTTAATTTCAGGTCTGAATTTGATTTTACTATGCTTCTCAATTAGAAATCACATATAAAAATATTCTCTGTCAAGTACTACTGTCAGCATTTTCAAAGACCAGCAAGTGTATTTTATCATAAATGAATGGATGAGAAAAGTAAGACCTTCTGCTCAAACAGGCCCCTCGTGTTTAGAAATCATTGGCTAGCAGGTGACATACATTTGACATAATAATAAGAATATGCACATATTAAAAGAATTCCCTTAGAGGAGTAACTTCAGTCTAAACAAGAAGACCAAAAAAGCACCCCAAAGAAACATTCAACACATCTCACGTCTTGATTTCCAGTCAATGGCTCGCATTCTTAACTTCTTCATTCAAAGACCAAGTATTTTTCCAAGTACTATCGCTAAAAGATGAAATTGCCCAAGAAATGTATCACTGGTATTTGATTTGTAAAGCAGCTACCACACAATTTTAAAAAAAGATAACAGTCTAGATAAGCAAGCTTTAAATCATTCCATATGCATTTTCGCATCCAAAGTTTGATAATCTTTTCAGTCATAAATGAATAAGAAAGGGAAATGGACAATCTCTGTTAGACCCACTTACCTAATAAAGCTATACGCCAGTATTGCTATCTGGCACACTACAACATTTTAAAAGACCTCTACATTTCTTTGTCTAAACAGTATATAATGACGCCATCTCATTACTCACATCTTTTATTTAAACAGTAATCAGAGTCTGTACGAAATTAGGCATTTTAACATCACCATAAAAACAAACTGATAGAGTGTGGTTTAAGTTTTAAGGTCAACACAAAAATAGCTATTATTATATTATTATTGTTTATTTTTGAAAGAATTATACAGCCTTGTGTTCAGTAAGTAATCCTCAGTGAACTTTACTTACATGGATGAAAGTGTGTGTCAGGAAGTGATCAACAATCAACTGCTTAAACATCAGCTATGCTTCTCCATACACCACAGTCATACCCTCTCCTCAAAAAAAAAATGAGAGAAGAATCTACAAACATGGACTATACTAGCAACATTCAAAGGAATTTGCTTTCCATGCAAGCTCATCAGCATAACTGGGAATGAAATGGGCCCTGGGAAAATCTAAGATTTTCTAAGACTGAGTCTTCTGACTTTCAGCATCTAGTCTGGGGTTTTATTCAGTCTCCAGAACATCACATGGCAGCGTCCAGGATTCCCGGATGTCTGGGTGCCCAGAGCTGCTCTGCTTCCTTACTGCAGACACAGAGAGTCTGACTGCTCAGACCTGTCTGGTACAGGTTTCACATATTCACCGTAATGTGCTGAAAAGGCATATTTACTTTATGCTGGCTGAGTTCATTGACTTGAGTAATGCACTCTTAGTTTCTGCCAATAATAACACTTCAAAATTTAAGAACAGTTGTGTGCAGTTCTGAGGATAAGTCAAATAAAGCTTGATTTAAAAAAAAAATAAATCAGTGAAGTCAGCTGATAGTCCTCATGTCTTTTTAAATGAGCCAGATCCATGCTGACTTGCAAGAGCTGCTACACGTAATCAGTTGGATTACACGTGGTAGTCCACCAACTCTGTTATTTCAGTAGAGAAATAATCCTGCTTTAAATTCAAAGGAAATATGCTCAATTTCCCAATTCAAATACCAGAAATGTTGCTATTAACAAATACAGCTTATTCTAAAATAGGTTTGGACAATTATCTTCACTTCTCTGCATAAAAAAAAAATCCCCTAGACTCACTATGCTGTTTGAAATACAAGTTCCCTTGCAAGGTGAAAAATGTTTGATCAACAGCTATGGTTTTGATACACTGTATATTAGACTGTACGGGATTCACTGCCAACATTAGGAGTATGGCATGTGTTAAAATGCTTATGCAGACGTTAAGGATAAAATTAATGGCAACCAGCATACGGAAAGAAATGTTAAATCTCACTACTGAAAGTTTAAAACTAAACACCAGGCATAATTATTAAACTCTAAAGTTTAATTAAGATGTAGTTACTTCCATGGTTCATCTCCTCTTTGCTGAAGCATCTGTAACTTGTCAATGGATCTAAGCAAGTGCTGTGCTCTGATGTAAAAAATAATTTCTCCCTCTGCTTTCATAATTCAGAAGCTGCAGGTGAAGAGAGCTTCTGCAATCCACCCTGAGAACAGCAGTACGCTTCATTCCCACAGAGACTTTAGAAAACACTGAATTTAAAAAGGCACATGTTGGGGCTTCACCTGCTTTTACTCTTTTCAGCATAGTACCACAGGAAGGCAACCTAGCCTTGAAAAGATGAGGAACATTTTTCTTGCAGTGGTTACAGCCACTGGCAGAAAAAACAAGGCAAGTTCTTAAGATGTACACTGCTTATTACTCTGCCTATTGCAAAACCAATAAACATATTTTACTTTACTGACAATAGGCAGGGTGCAGAAATTAATTCTTCAAAGATCTGAGGACAGATATCCATTTAAAGACAAATTCATCTGAATAGAGGAGAGGCCAACAAAAACCCAGGTGCACTGATCTGGCATGTTTTCCAAGCCTCCTTCATTAACTTTGTTCCTATTCTGACTAGAATTGTAAATTGCCTGTTTTCAGAGAACAGCATTGTTATTGTCAGCCAGTGCTTCAGTTCATGCTCTGAACAGAGCTATCTTGATGGAGCTGCCACCGTAACAACATGATGCAGGTACATGAATGCAATTTCCATCCTCCTGCTTCCGCAGTGCTGAGCTAAGTTCAGCACACCAAAGTCCACACATCTGATCCAATACATCAACACTGAAACAAACACATATCATATATAACAAATATCACTGGTAATCCTTTACTGAAAAAGTTTTAGGTCAACCTAAAGTTTTAAACACAGCCATCTTGGAAAACCTAGCCAGTTCTCCCCCAGTCTCTGTGTACACTTTAAAAGCATCCAAGTTTCACAAATCCCCCCGCACTCTTTAACACACTGACAACAGGTACACTGCATTTGATTTCTAGTCATTGATAGAGAAAGGTTTCAGTGTACTTAAAATGGGATAATCCTCTGATTCTGCACCTCCTGATCTGCAACCTGCTGGATTCTGCACCACCAAAATCCATAGGGACCCTGCCATCAGTTGTAATGGCCCAGAAACAAGCCCAGGCAAGCAGAGGGCTCTGAAGAAAGGGCAGAATTAAGAATTACTGCAAAATCCACAGGTTGCTCAACTCTGAAAAATCTCTGTATAGCAGTCTCAAACGTATACCTAGTTTAGGTAGTATTTTATCACAAAAATGTTCACTGTCACAGGCATCTAAATCAAATATCTATGCATATACCAGATTATATACTTTGTATACTTAACTAGGCAGATGACAGCAGTCTGGCAGAAACGGTTCCAATGTCTTAGTTTAAAAGGAACAGAGATAACATTACTATACAATCAGGCAGTGGTAGATGTATAATATACCAATGCTGATGTTTTATATCTAAAATAAAAATCAACACAAGAAGCTTGCTTAGGCAATAATTTAAACATTCAAAGTTATCATTTGCTGCTTAACCTTACCAAAACTTAAAAAAAGAACACTTACTGCTTTTGCTCATAGTGTCTGCACAATCTCTATTGTTTTCCAAGTTGCCAGCCACCAACAGGACACCAAGAACTTCCTAGCCAACAGATATTTTTCTCTGCTAGTTCTGATGTAATTATGTGGATCCACATAAATACAGTGCTTATCATTGCCTTTAAGAGGTAGAATGTTTTAGGATAATACAGCTCAAAAATTACCTGTAATCATACAAAGTAGTCGTATATTTGGTGTTATTCCATGAGTTAAAATATTTAGTTGGCTAAAAAGTTATAGAAGTTTTCAATGAAATTTACTGGGACGTGGTCATATTCTGCAGTAAGATGTTGTTCTATATTCTTACAACAGGCACACAACTGCAATACAAGACACGACTATTTTAAGAGAAGACTACCTGAATCTATTTTCATGCCTTGACTACTGGTGATGGAGACTGGAGAAAGCCTCCTGGAAAAAAAATGCTCCCTTTTTGCTGGGGACAAGCTCAAATATCTCATTCCATCTTCCCTTATAGGTTTCTGTAAACTTTCTCACTTAGCAGGAATTGGAGCCTGATGGGTTAAAAAACCAAAAAACCTACAATAACAAAAAAATATCCAAGCCTGCTTAGGTACTTTAAAAAGTAATTTGATTACCCTACATGAACCGCACACTTATTTGTATCTCATTGTTACTTTCATTCAATGTATTTTTCATTCAAGAACATTACTAAAGGATTTTTTTGAGCCCAGTTCTTTCAAATATTTAAGTTCTTTGACATTCCTTCGATTCAGAGACAACCAGCGATAAAATTTCACATTACATCTTGTTTAAATTTTTTCCCTTATAGATGCTATCTCACTAAGAAGACTTGGCAAACTTTGCTAGACAACTGAAATCACATTTCTTAATGCTCACTTGAAATAATAAATATGGTGTAAGTCTTAAAGTATATCAAAACTCCTTCCAAAAACAAATCTGAAAGTCTTTTCATTTTTTGAAGTTGCATTGAAAATTGTAGTTATTGAACAAACAAGCATTTTGCTAATATGTTTTCGACCCAAGCATTAAGTTCAGAGTAACTGAAAATTAAATGGACTAAGCAATAAACTGACTTCATTGATTTTCATTTTCTGTGTTGTGAAGTGTAAGGAGTAAGCAGAAAGTGCAGATTATGAGAAATATATTAGCTTTTAAATATTTTTTTGGCTTTAGTCAGCCAGTGGAATGCTGGTGAAAATTTCTGTGATAGCCATATATTGGGAGTAAGGTATTTTAATGTGAACTTCATGGACTTTTAAGCTTCTGTATCATTGAAGTTTTTTTTCCCCTCTAACTTAAGTTTTCCTCCTTTGTTCATGTTGTTTTTCTTTACTCAGTCTTTCATAAAACCATAATCACTCAAAAAAACCCCCAAACATTGATTTGTCAATACTGAGATTTCAATATGACCATCATTAACGTACCTAAAAATAAAATTGTATCACTTCTAGACAGAAATACAAGGAAATCTCCAAGGGACAAAAAAGGCTGTGGACTGGATATTGATAAAAGCTAACTTCAGAAACAGGCTCCTCTGAACCAGCCCTGACAGAGCCTGCATTCTCCCTCAGGAAATACCTCACCTCTAACGGGTGAGAGGAGATTAATCTGCATAAACTTATCTACGTGAAAACTACTCTTACACTAAACTGTCATCATGACACACAGGGAAGGCGACAAACAGGTGAAAATTGTCTCTAGAGATTTATAGGAACAATATTTGCAGTTTATATATAAATTTGAATTCTAAGAAAATAATAGGGCTTATGGATTTAGAAAAATAGTTTCTTTTAACACCCAGATAAGATACCTTAGGGGTGAATATAACAATCCTTTAAAGATACAGCTTGATTTCTCCAGTGTAACAGATCATTCTTCTAAAGACCTCAACTAAGAAAAATATATTTTAATGCCCTTTATGGTTGAGACAAAGCCCACATCTCCCATGGTTACCAAGACTGAAGCACTGTGAAAAGAGGTATATATAAAATGATTCATCCTGTAAAAACAGATCCACAATATGCAAAACTGATAGTAATTTCTATTAGGTTAAGAATTATCTCAGTATTACATCATAGCATACTGAGAAAATGTAATAAGCCTAGTTAAACAGAAACATTGATGCTAATTAGAAACAGGATATCCCAAAAATAAACTGCAACTTTAGTATGTCAGGCATCATCCAACCATAAGGAAAAGCTTAAATGTAATAAAATGATATTCAGAAAAAGAAGCTATCACAAAGATATAAAAACTTCAGAAAACTCCCATAAAATGAAAAACTACATTTAGTTATTTCATGGATATATCAGGCAGATGAGAGGAAAATGTAGATTATGGTTAACATAGCAAACAAACACTTTTCTAGGCATTTTTGTGTTCTTTTTTAGACCTCTGATTTTCACTTCAGAAAAGAATCAGTTACAACCATCTTTTATTACTTGCCTTATTTTTCTTAGCAGAGTGTGAAAAGGTCTGAAGAGTTCAGACATATCTTCTGGTTTATGGTCCAAGTTTAATGGTCCCTCGGAGTAGACGACAAGGCCACTGTAGTTCAAACACAAGCATGAGCACACACGAAAATGAAATTTTCATTACAAAGAGCAACTACTGAATAAGAAGTCAGAAAAGCAACTGTACATAAACTTTAGAACTACACTCAAGTTACATATTGATATCTTATTTTTGTCTTAATCACCCACAGTTAGAATTAAATGCTATTTAAAGCAACAAGAAAAAGATCCCCTTGCCTGTTCACCTCCATACCCCTCCTAAAGCAGGGAAGAAAAAGCAATGGACACGTAAGAGGAAGAACACAAATTCACTTCATTGCTGTGGCTGACACAAAAAAAACCCCCCCAAAATCAAGAAACTGATTATCAAGTAAGTTGAAGAAAGTCCACTGACTTGAGAGAAATCGCAAGTGTTTTTTTCTTTCCAGCCTAAATAATTTCTAGGTAGCATAGTTGACTTTCGAGCTCATATTTTTCTGCTTCTAAGATAAATACAATCTGGTATTAACATGTGGTAAAAAAGAAAACACATTTCCCAAATCACATAAAACACATTTTGATAATACCATGCTTCTAAATCAACTCAGCACTTGTAGAAATTTCCCTGGAAAGAGGTTAGTTCATGATCTTGAAAGTCTCTGTGTACTTCACTGTTAGTTCCTCCTGACCAAATCATTACTGCCCAAAATCATCAGCATGTCAGGGATTAAACAAAATTCACCTTCTTCACCATGATCTGCTGCACCATACCGCACTGCCTGAGAGTGGATTCCACCCACACCAGGCACAACTCTGCTTAAAACTGTTTAATCCTCTGCACATTTCAAAACCAATGTATATTTCTCAAAGGCAAACGGATCATCCATTCTCACACTCAAGATTACATATTTTAGCCAGATCATTTTCCCCTTCCTGCTGTTACCTTGGGTAACTGACACCTGCCTCTATCTCAAACCTATGTTCCTTTCCAAATTACATGTTCCTTCAGAGAGTATTGTAGCTACTCTGCACCCAAACCATCCACGGTAATGGGCACCCTCGCTGAATAACAAGACTGTTGATGTCTTTTGCTCACTGGCTGTTCACTAGCAAGCACCCTGCATGATCAGGCTCTCTGCCACACAGGAGCAAAGCTGATGTCACAAGTTATATGAATCCCACTGAAGTGCTGAAAAACCCAAAGGGCCGCTTGCACTCTGTTTACCATCGGGGAAATACTGCTCTTTTTGTTCTGTTTACAAATGCAGAGTCTGGCTCATGCCCTGGTACCAGGAACGTACCGTGGTCTCCCATCAGGCTGGAATGCGGCCATCAGAAAGCTCAGAATTGTCAAGATAACAGAGGGTCCAAGAAATTCAACTACTAAACTTGACCAATATTGCTTTGGGGACTGGCATTGCAGGGCAGGAGCAGAGAAAGAGGAGATACAGAGAGAGAAAAAAAAGTTGCTTCTTTGCCAGTCACCTTTTTTTCTTTCGTGGCTTAAGACAAATCATTCTGTTACCAAGGTTACATACTTTTATTTTTTTCTACGCTTTCTAGGCTTCAAAAAGCAGGCTGCCATGAAGTGGAGTAGTTATTGCTGACTCACATACTCATGTTCTGCCCCAAAAAAATGTAATTTCTTTGCTGAGTGGAAGCTCAAGGCTGCTCTCACTGTACTGTAATGGATGCAAAATCACCACTCCCTTGGCAATTTCCAGGTACAGTTCACTTTCCATAGAGCTTAATTTGCAGAAGTTGAAAAAACAAACAAACAAAAAAAACAAACAGAAGAGGGCTAGAGCACTAAAAAAAAAAAAAAAAAAAAAAGATTATGAAATGGCCTGTGTGTATATATGACCTTTAAAAGACTTTTGAATCTAAGTTTGAATATAGTTGTACCATGGAAAGAACTAAAAATTGGAGAAAAGTGTGTCTTGATTTTTGCTACCAGGTTCAAAGTTCACTGATACCTGTTAAAACACCGGGCAACATACACTGTATAATGTGCATAGTAATGTCTGAAAATAAACCTTAGACAAAAATGACTCTGAAAAAGATTCCTCAAATCTTTGCTATTAGAAGACTGAGGGGATCCAGCATGTCTCATTCCAGACCCATCCTTCTCATTAAGACACAACAGAGCAACAGTATGGCAACTTTGAGTTGCACCTGTCTTGCATTTATAGGGTTCTCCTTTACAGTCCAAATAAAAGGCTCATATTTCTTCCAGACAACACCACATCTGGATAGTGTAGTTTTCCTGTGGAATTTCTCATGGCAGTAATTCATTTTCAAATCACTGGATACTGTGGAGCAGTGAAGCTTTTTTTCTCTTCTCCCCCTCTGTCATTTGGGATTGATATGATGTGTTTTCCAGAGAGCCCTTGGTTTTCCAGTTAGTCATGATGTATTCTTCTTCACTGTGTCTTCCAGCAGCTTCCAACTGAGTTCTCGCATTCCCATTGTCTTTTGATAATCAGATTATTACTGTTATTGTTTTTAGGATTACAGTTACAGACAGTATCCTATTTAACAGCAACGATGGGCCACGGGGATCTCCTGAGAAGTGTATTACACTCAGGATTTGAGGTTTCTTATTTCTGTCAATTACACTACTTATATTAACTAACTTTAAAATATTCACAATGGTAAAATATTAAAAATATTCTGGCTTTACTCCAGAGAAACCGCTGTCTTATTAAATCATGAAGACTCATTAGGAAAAATCCATCTGATTTGTCAATATTGCAAAAACCACATGCAGCAAAAACACTGTTTTAATTCAGTTGTCTTGAGTGGTCAATACAGGGCACAAATCTACACATAAGTTATACACATTAGTTTTTCCTTGAAAAAGATTTAAGCCTTAATAGTCACAACATAGTTTGTCATAAGAATTCTTTTTGAACCTAGAGTCATTAAGAAAAATACATAATTTCTATTGAAAATTTTTGTTTTTCAAGACTTCTACCCTTAGGTCTAATTATTTTTAGTTATACAAAATATCTGCTTTCAAAACATATTTCTGACAATGTGACATTCAATAGCCTGATGTTCTTAATTCATTTTTTTTATTATTCCCAGAGGATGACTGATCAATTGTTCCAGATTCCTGCCTTCTATATTTAGAGTTCTACCTTGTCTTTTATTTTTTTCTCTTGATATTGGTAATAATTTGAAAACAAAAAAACCCCACAAAACAAAACCTAATGCTTTTTTGTTGTTTGTTAGTTTTTGTTAAGAAAGTACAAGCAAACTCAAGTGAAAGAAAATATGATACAAGCAGACTCAGATGAAAGAAAGTATGCCAAAATTCTGAACAAAGTTTTTGAAATGTTCAACAAATCTTTAAGTGAGGCAGAGTGGACAGTAGCTAAAAAAATTACTTACCATACAATGGCTAATCTTGGAATTGTAAACATTAAAGCTGGTTCATAGTCATCTATCATATCTTGAGTGAGGTATCCAAGCCTTAAGGCTCTAAGTGGAAGAATAAAATTATTTAGTAAGAAATCATCCTCTCGAAGAATACATTTCCATAGGAAAAAATTTGAAAAAAAAAAAAATGTTATAAGCCTAACCAAACCGATAGTATTTAACTCATGAACTACTACTTTAAATCTAAATGCTATGTGTATAACTGACTGCTGTAGTCTCTGCTTTAAAAAAAAAAATTAACATATGGAAAAGTAAAATTTTTAACTTAAAGTTTTTATAGCCATCGAAAACCAAGATAATTTTTATGCCACTTTCCCTTTTTATTTACTATTTCATGCCCAGCTTCAGCCTGTTTCTGAAAACTATTGGTGCTTAGAGTTTTTCAACTAAAAGAAACGTTGTTAAAGTAACAAGGGAAGGTAGTTTCATTTTCAATAAAACTTGCTATAATCTTCTAGGTCAACCTCCACTTTTCAAATTTCTTAAGCCCTTTTTAGACTAAAACCCAATTTCTTTAGGCATTTTACTTGGATATGCTTTCCAAGTTTCTTCACAATTTCTTTATTTCCTCGTAAGTTTAGTAACTTCCTTAAATTTCTTCTCTGATCTGTCCATAAGATAACACTCAAAATTGCACCCTAGTCCTGCTGAGATCTGACTGGTCCTGAAAAGAATAGAAATAAGAGGAAATATTTTTCCTCTTACTGAGCAAATATGTGCATTATGTAGTAGCTCTCCAACTGATGGAAGGTAACTCCTCCTACTTGTTGTGACCATTTTGAGTTGGAATCCTGTTTTTTAAAATGCCTGAAACACCTCTGATCTTGGTGTCATCCACAGATTATGGCAGAGTGCTCTGTACTCCTTCATTCCTTAATGAAAGTGTCAGCCACACCAGACCCAGGGTCCTACTTCATAAGTTCTCCTAATATGACAGCAAAACCAACACTTGTTCCAAGTGCATTTTACAGTCAATTAATCTCTAATAATTTTACTCAAGTCTACACTTCACTAGTTTCCTTCTGAGAACAGTGTTGCACTGCTGAAAACCTCACTAAAGCTGGGGCTTTCACATGCTGTTCTTCTCTACTGCCCACCTGCTAGGCTTGTTACTCTGTCACAGGAGGGAAAAAAAAGTTGTTCAACACAGTACATTGCAAACAAATTCACATTTTGCTTATCACCTTATAATCCTAAAAGAGCTTATGAATTGCTGGATTTTTTTTTTTTTTTAACATCCTCTCTTCATACATAGAGAGTCAAGCACCAGTTCTGTAAGATTTTTAAAAGGTTTTACAAGTTCTTCATTAAAATCACCAGAATTATACAGATTATTTGAATCATCTCCCCATGTATCCTTGCATGAAATATCATTAAGCCTTGATGCCTTAAACAGATATAGCTCATTCAAATGCCTAGGCTTCCTTTACACATCTATAACTAGGCATACCAACAGCATTGTTATCTGGAAGCATGCGTAATGTTTTTTAACTTTGTACTTGGATACTTACTAGAAAAGCAAAATGCCTGATGTTTTATAATTATTCTTAAAGATTACAGTTAGAGTATTTCTACAAAAGCTCAGACTGAAAGTAAACATAGAAATTAAAATCTAGTACCTAACTAAAATGCTTACCTTTCTACAGTTTCACAGAAAAGTACAATCACCTCTTGCTGTACATAATATTCTTTTGGAGACTTCACAGGTACCATGGCCGACACATAACTACAAAGATTATAAAATAATGTACTACTGTTTTACATGCTTTAACAAATCAGATTATAAATAAAAGCAAACTTAGGACAAATAATCTTAGAAACAAAACCTTTCCTGTACCGTTTTGTATCTCTTTTGACAGCACTCACTATGAAAATTGTACAGTGTAAGAATCTATAAGAAATGCAGCCAATTTACTTATTGCAGATTGAGACAGCGGAACTCAGTAGTAATTTATAAGAACAATTACACACATTTAGCAATCGGAACTCCACACTGTGTGGTACAGGGAGGTCCTCAAAGGATCTATAAAGATCCGCATCTTGAAGAAGGAACAGTTTACTCTACATTTCCTTAGGAAAAAAACTGACTAAAATGCACATTTTATCTATAAAGGTTTTACCTGAAATTATATTAGTGAAATTCAGTTAGCCAGCAGAGACAATTTAGGAGACTTAAAAGTTGGCCTCATTTCTATGCGGAACTACATGCAAAAGCAATAATTCACAAGGTAAGAAACACTGGTAAATGTAAGTGGTTTTCTGTCACTGTATTACTCAATCAGTCATTTGCAGACTACAGGTAACACAGGAAGGGAAAAAGTTGTTTGCAAAACAAAAGGCAAAGAAAAATGCTGTATGTAGAGGTGGTATGGACAGCCCAAACTGTGCACAGGCACTTTGAAGAACCAGTTACTGACTGTCAGTGTCTGCACTGAAAGCCACACTTAAAACCATGTTTTTAGCCAATGTTTTCAATTAAAATGTTTTTCAATATAACAATTTTTTTTTTAATCAGAAAAAAATTGCTTACCAGACTAAAACAATACAAGAGAATATGAATACAGAGGAAGGCCAAACAGTGATGGGAGACAAGACAGTCTACAGATTTTTCCCATGAAAGATTTAAAACACTCGAAAGAGACCTGTTCTGCTGAAATAGGAATGGCTTTATTATATTAGATCCACAGATGATCCTGTCTAGTGTCCTCTCTGTAACTATGTCCAGCACCATAAACATATATAACCGACATGCTGAATGATGGCTTCAATTCTGAGGCACAATGCAAGACTTGGTCAATGTGACCTTTGATGCAATAACCAGTTACTTTTCTCACCCCAAAAGCAGTTATTTTTATATTTGCTATAATCCTCCAAACCATTTTTTCAATCACAAGTTTCTGAATCACTGAGTTCCTGCAGTTGATTATGGCTTGTATAAAAGCACTTCCTTCATCAAGTTTCAATTTGCCTTCTTAAATTCACTGAGAGCATCTTGCTTTCAACTCTAAGCACAAGAGAACAAAACCTTTTAATCTCTAGACTATTTGTTATCATACATATATATTTTTTTTAAGATCTCTTACTTGTCACCTTTCCTCCAACAAAGAAAACATTAAGGGAAGAGATTTATGGCTTTCTTTTGTGTCTTGGAAAACCTCTCTCAAATGCCATATGCCAGTATGCAAATGGAAGATTATAGTTTAGTTGAACAGAGCAAATGCTGAATGCTAAAAAGCTATTTAATTTTCTTTTCATTATTGCTACACTAGAAGTGCAAAAAAAAAAAAAATCTATCAATACAAGTCACAAGAATTCAAATACCATTATAAAAAAATACATATTTTTTCCATAAAAAGAAAATAGAAAAAAACAGTCAACTTCCAAAAACCACCAAGCCACACAACAGCTGTAGCAGCCAAGTCAATGCTCACAATACATTTAGTTCAGACCTTTTACCTTAATTCAAATTCAGCAAAAAGGATGTCAAAATGCTTGAGTGAATCTTTCATTTTTTCTGTGTAGAGGTTCAAATCCCTTAAGGCCTGGTCACGAATTATATTTCTGACTTCCTCTAGGCTCCGGGTCAGATCCTTGGCCAGTGGCCTCATAGCCATACTCTCAATTTCACGATTCATAATAATTGAACCAGCAGCCAAACACTATGAAATACATTAAGAGAGAAAATATTAAATTTTACAAAGTTACTTTTATGTTTTAAAAAAGCACATGATGTGATATTTAATACTTCTAATGAGGGCAGTACTTAGCCCGAATTTGTTGCAAATTATTAAGTAAGTGAAAGATTTAAGACTGATATGCCAAGCCATAAACCTTCACATAAAAGGTTAGGGAGCAGCTCAGCCAGGGAGACCCGAGAATGGCAGGAGGTTCAAGTGCAAGAACCACAGTGCTGAAAGAACTTAAAAAAGCTCTTCTCCCAGTAGCTAGGCAATAAGTACTGGTAGGATATATACTCTGTGTATGCAAGGATTGTTTGCATAAAAGGGATGTGAATCCAGCTAAAGTACAATCAATGGACTGTTTTGATTCAGCCTGGACTGCTTGATTTTGTGGAATAAATCTATTCCTTACAAAAAGAACAGAAATTCTGCAACTGTGAAGCCTTTTGCAGCAAAATTGGTCACACTGGCTGCAAGGCCAGAGATCCAGCTAGACCAGTATCCTGTCTTCCACAGAAACTGTGAATATATTTTATAGGAAAAACACAAAAACCAGGTCACAGAGCTATTCTTCCCTTTTAATTTCTGTAAAGCAGCTATTTAAGAGACTCCTTGCCCCAAGAATTATACATGGACTCCCTCTGACCAGCTCACAAAGGCATTAAAAGTAGCTTTTTTACTGTAACACAGTATTAAAACTTTTTTAAAATCTTGTTATTAAAAATAAGGTATTTAATAATCTCTATCACTGGCTTTATTCCTTTATGGATACATTTTGAAGACTATAAGCACTGATAGAAATCATACTTCCTGTATTAATGGAAATATTTTTATTTACTGAAAATATACAAGGTTGTTCTAGTCTCTAAATTAACTCCCACCCCTCAGGCTCTTTTTTTTTTAAATCTCCATGTGCAGCTCTGTGTCCCCCCTGTCTCCCCTGCACTCCCCTGGATGGGAGGTATTTCTGCAGCTCTGTATGGGAACCTGCAATCCCAGCTCTTGCTCAGCAGCCTGATGCACCGCTTCATGTTTTAAGGGGACTCAAGAGAAGATGATGTTCTTATCTCTTATCAGCCAAAGCAGTACTTGTGGGAAAGTATGGATAAGGTAAGTCTTACCTGTTGATAGGTACTCTTAGCCTGATAATTCAGAGCAACTGCACTGACAAGGACACTTAAGTGTTTATTCATAACAATCCATACAGTCTTCCTTAATACATGAATCTACAGGAGGACAGTGTCTACAGCAGCACAAATTAGAATTACTTCATCACTGCATATGTCACTTTCTCTGAAATCAACAGGTCTCTCCAGCATGTTGGTTTGATTTGGAGATAGTGAAAGTTTGATTTGGAAAGAGTAAAACCATTAGCTGATGTAACACAAACAGTGAATAAAGGGAAACATTTTTTTTCTCCTACAAGATACTGGCTGCCACGGTGATTCCCTTAAACATTTTCCACAATGCAACAAGTTACTACATTGGCTGGTATTTTTCCTGTTTGTTCGTTGCTGTGATCCCAGTTTGTTAGTCCCTTAGAGCAAGAAAGGATGATGGGATTCACAGGGGTTCATTATAGAAGGTTGCAGAAAGAATTACTCCATGTTCTCCTACCAAAGGGACCTTAAAGATCATCCAGTTCCAACCCCCCTGCCATCAGCAGGGACACCTTCCACTAGACCAGGTTGCTCAAAGCCTCATCCAGCCAACGTGTCAGAATCTCAGCATTTTAAAAGAGAGCATGGTGTCACCCGGATGACAGCAGTGAAGGTCACATGAGAAGAAAAATTGCTGCTGTTTTTGCTGAGGACAGGATGATAAAGCATTGACATATCAAATTCATTTTGTAAATTCTATCCGGGACTTCCCTGACTCAGAGGAGCCTACAATTAACAAACTGTCAGTTTCAGAAACAGAATGTATGGAGGTACACTGGACTGACCCAGATAGGAACTACTCATGGAGAGCATGTACTTTAAAAAGAGAGGAGGAACTGGTAGAGAAATTAATGGATAATAACAGAAGCCAAAGGATTGCTTCAAATACAGGAAAGACAACACTGAAACCAATACCACAAGGTGGTGTTGAGTGGTGGGATTTGGTATTAGGCAGACTACTCCCTCCTAACCCTCAACAGATCCATGGTACTTAAAGTCACCTTCAGGCCAGCAGACATGAAGACACCAAGTTTATCATTAAAGATGCCACAACTAATTTATTTTTATTTTTTAGCCAACAGACATCAGTACTAATGACTAAGTATCTTGCATATCACAATTTTATTTTCTTTGACACTGCAGGCTTCCCTCCTTTGGTTAAAACAAAACTTATCCACTACAAAACTCCCTTGCTCCAACAGGTTGCTGCAAAAGCAGGTCTTTGAGATAAACAAGGTAAGAGAAGAAAAGTGGACTTCAGTGTTTTGCACAGAGAGTGTTATCTTTTAGCATAAACATTAAACAAGTGAATTATGTGCAACAAGTGCCAGCTCAACAAAGTTATGTATATTTAATATAGTCATTAAAATAAAGTGACAGCATGCACTTATATTTGTTGTAGATAATCTTTTATTTGTTGGAGATACTCTTTTATCCTGATAAAATTTCCTTATATACATCTATTATTTTTTTCTGAGATTTCCAAAGCATAAGATGCAAGATGGCCAATTGGTATATTAAAAAAATATTAATCAGATGCTAATTCACTAAAGAATAGTTTTTAAGAGGTGGTCATAATGACAGCAGACAATTATGAAAATACACTAATATGCTGTTAGTCCAATCAATACCAAAAGGAATCCCCTTCCACTGAGCATCCAGAGCAAGTTCTCAAAGATGTTCACTTTGCTCTGCAATTATATGTACCATTTTCAGAAAAATCTCAAGATGTACTTTAAAATCCTGGCTTTATGCCACAAAAAATTGCCCATTAACCCCAAGTAACAGAAATAGGAGATACTTACTTCTGCTCCAAACCAAAGCTGTCCTGCAAGGTTGTCATGGCGTATTTCCTCTGGAAACTTAACACAAAAGTCTCGGTTGGCCCGTTCATGTGGAATGCATTCATCCATTATTTGATTTATGATGTTCAAAACATTATCCTGAAGCAAAACATAGGATAGAACATATAACATTTCCACAGAAATCCCCCCCAAATTTTTGGCAATTTTTAATAGAATTTCTTAGTGAGGCACCAACAAGTTAACTAAAATAGAAAATGCAGTATTTAGCTCTATGGTCGTCACACACACAGAGAAAACAAAGAGGAGAATATTGCATAAAAAGAAGAGCAGCAAACATTTTCTGTTCTTAAAGACTGTTTCTCAAATTCACGGCACTTAACTTTGACTGCTTTAGTGGGACTTCTGATGACAAGGCATGATTTAAAGACCTTGTTACCTTCAGCTATCTATCTCTAAAATATCACCAAATAAACTAGAAGTACAACTAAAGTAGACTTCTTTCATTTCCTTTCACCAGCCCCAGTGATACACGCGTCATTCTTCACCAAAAGAATACCTGGAGAGTACCCTGGAGACACTAGAAATTGAGTTAAATTTGGGCCATTTGGGTTGAATAGACAAACTCATCCTTGGAATCAAAAGCAAGTAGTTTCCACACCTGCCTACCAGCTCACCCCTCGGCCATCCAGGAGGATAAGGTGACACCACACAAGTTAGAGAGTCTTAATAACTGCTCTGATCTACGTCTGCACCAGGACAAAGATCAAAGACCTATAACCAGCTTCTTGATATGCACCAAATAATCCATATTCATTTATTTGAAAAGATAATTTTCACATACCCCTGCTGGGAACTGCATGGAATTGGATTAACATAACAAAGGTAGATTCAGAGCATGAAAATGGCTGAGTGCTTTCATTAAAGATGTTTTGTCTGTCTCATGCTTCTTTCACTATTTACAGAATTCATATTCTATTTAAAATATTCTTCAAACAAATAAAAACAAATCTCTCTGTATAGAACTGTTTAACAGACAGAACTGCTTTACCTCTACACTTTACGGGTTTTTTTCCTCTACATTTAAACAATAAGAGAAGACAGGAATTTTTGAGAAACCTACCCCTTCAGTATGTTCACCACTGAGGAAGACAAAACCAGATTTAGGTATAAAAAAGATTCATGTTTTCTGTAATTTCAGTGCAGATTGTTGTAACTGTGTTTGCCACAAAATAATCTTAACATTAATGCCATAACCACAGTAGTCTTCAGACAAAATAAAGAAATAAATTAGCTACTGGCAATGTTAATTACACATTGGTATAAGGTACTTTAGATGTCAACAGTGAAAATATTTTTACATAAATGTATTTTTTGCAAGTCTGTCATGAGGTAGCACATTTCTTTTCAAGAAAGTTGTTAAAACTAAACAAACAGCACCCCATACATTTAAAATGCACTGGCACACGTAATATTCAACCATCTTCTTTAGAAACAAATCTGAAAACAAAATGCTCTGTAGCTCCTCCATGGCATCACATGACAGACAAGAAAACGAAGCTGGATTCACTGACATATAAAATACTTAATTTTAGAGACACACTCCTCACTCTGCTGGTTATAACGTACTGCCAGGATTAGTGGGGCACTTGATCCCTAGGAACCCAAAAAGATGCCCACTGTAGAAACTGAGAGGAAAAACCAGCCTCACAATATCCCCTAGAGTAACTGCAAGGGGAAATTAAATTCAAATCCTGGAAGAAGGCAGAACAGAGCAAAGATGCCCACATCCTGTTTCAGCACCACCATCCTGAACCACTGCTCTGCAGAACAAGCCAGACTGCCACCACCTACCTCCCCTCTCCAGGATAAACTGGAGACAGCCAAGGAATCAGCTGCAAATTAGAATGATGCTTTAGGGTGAGAAAAAGCAGACTAATAGCAATCTTCTTATTTTCCTTCCTTTCATTTCTTAATTCCTGGTACAGAGTATATGTGTCACATCATTATTTAGCCAGATGTGGATCTAGCTGGGGCATCAAAATATTTTGAAAGTAGGTCCCATAAGGAATTCAACTCCTAAACCACTTAGTTCCTACCCAAACTTACAGAGCAAAGAATGAAACTGAGGATTAAAGCATTTACATTTTAGAAGTGCACGAGTCACTCATGATGTATTTTAAATCAGTTATTATTAATCTATTTGGAGACTAGGTGCTTTGTCTGTAGCTCCTACTTTATCACCAGAGCAATACAGGCTGGCACAAGAAGATGAAAGAGCCAGATTCCTGTTTTCATGGAATTAATAAAAGTTTGCAAAGATTTTTTAGCATTGGAAAGATACAGTGCTAAAATGTAATCATACCAGTTAAATTCTACAAAAGCTGCAGGAAATACAAAGAAATATTAAGGCAGAGAACTCTGAGAATAATTATATTTGAATCTGATTGTATCAGATTTTAAATAATCCAATTACATTTTATTTTAGGACATGATATTCCAATTTATTTTACTTAACACCAAATTCAAATATGGGAAAATGCAATTTTCAATCTTTCTTTTTTTTTTTCTAAAAAGCTACACAGAATAGGATAAGACCCATATTGAAAAGCTTTCCTCTCTATTTCTTTTTACTTTAATGCATTATTTCTCACATGCAAATGTATTTTACAGCAGCTACAAGACAGACTGAATTCCCTTTTTATAGTCACCTACATGCATACTCAAAATTCCTGGTATATCAAAGAAAATTTTATGCAAACGGAGTAAATGAACAGGGCTTACACATGGCCAAGCTATTGTTCTGTATTTGTGTCCTATTTTTCTAATCATTACACCTGTAAAAAGTACTAAGATGCTGTCTAAATCATCTCAGGAGATTATTATAAGCATCATGAAATTTTGTACCTTAACAGGCTTAAATCAAGATAATTAGACGTTTTACAAAGCAAGTATAATACTAATTTTTCAGTATATCATTTGTTTACCACCTAAATGACATTTAATATTCTTCCCCACTTCTTCAATATTCCTATAATCTCTAGATGCTTCTGCTTCAGATCACAGATCACCCAAAATCTACCAACATCTCCATATATGCAAAACTTCCTGAGTCAGTTTAAAAAAAAAAAAAGTTATTTGTAATTTGTGCAGTACTAGGAAGTTAAACCATAGGTAATTCGAATTTTAATATACACTTCCCAGTGGAGATAAAACTCAATAGCTCAATTCCTGGACTAGTAGCAGTTGTTTATAGTTACCTGGCTTCACACAGACAGCTGGTCATTCCATCAAAAAGCTAAGTGAAAAAAAGCCAGTTAAAAAGATGACCATCTTGTCCTGCACACTGTGTTGGTGATACTGGAAAACTAAGCAAAGAACAGTTGATGGAACTTTGCCATTTCATGTATAAATGCTGAAAGAATTCTACAATGTAGGGGGTTTTTTGCTGTTTCAAGATGTGCAGTTTCCCAAATTCTCTGATTCTCTACAGGGTTTATTTTATCCTACTACAGGAAAAAAAACCCACAAAACCAAACCCAAACAAAAACAAAACAAAACAAAAAACAAACAAACAAACAAACAAAAACAGGAAAAAAATAAAAAAAAACCAACACAACCCAAAAAAAAAAAAGATTCTCCATCACTTTCTTTGCCTCTTCCATTCCTCCTCCTTATGACACCCAGAGCAGAGTAACCTAAATAAGAAATCTGGAATACTTGCTCCCGTAATGATTTTAAATCTCAGCTGTTTTGAAATTGGAAACAAAACAAAACAAACAAAAAAAAAATCAGAAAAAAAAAAACAGAAAACAACACAACCCCCCAAAAAAATCAAAAAACAAACAAACAAACAAACAAAAACAGGAAAAAAATAAAAAAAAACCAACACAACCCAAAAAAAAAAAAGATTCTCCATCACTTTCTTTGCCTCTTCCATTCCTCCTCCTTATGACACCCAGAGCAGAGTAACCTAAATAAGAAATCTGGAATACTTGCTCCCGTAATGATTTTAAATCTCAGCTGTTTTGAAATTGGAAGGATGCCAGCCTATTTAGACAGACTATCCAATGCATTGTAAGCAAATTAGTCTTTTCTTTAAAAGAGCTTTGAGAAACATTCAATTTAGTTAATTACAGTATTCTGCTTTGTAAGCTAAGAACGAATGGGTTCAGATACATGGCAGCATTGAGATTTTGCTCTAATTTAAGCAACAGAAATCAATGAGTTGGAATTGAAGTAGTAAATCTTTCACTTGATCCATCTTTCTACATAAATGGCTCCGGATTTTAACGCATCCTTGGGCGGCTTTATCTGCCATCTTTGGGTTCATTTGCATACCGGCAGGAGCGTGGTTTTGTCTCAGCTGCTCCGTTCAGACCCTCCAGCAGCACAACAGGAGCCGCTGCTGAGATTCTGCTTTGGGATTTACTCAAAGTTCCTCATTTCCTGGAAAACAGAGCTCAGTGTTTCACATAACAGAGAGCACTCATATTTTATTTTGATATGAAAGACAATGAGTGGTAGTGAGTCAATGTATGTATTTAGCCACAGCAGAAGACGAGACGTTGGTTTATTTTTGGCCCAGCAGCAATTTGCCATATACTCAATAATCAGAGCATAAAGCTAAGAGCAACTGCCACACTCGCTTTCTGAATAGGTACAAAAAGAAAAGCCAATACCTTCATCTTATGCTCTAAAACACATGTTTAGATCAACTAAAGGCAGGCAAACTTATCTATGCTTTTGTACATGTCCTTGATAAAATCTATGCTGCTCTTCTATGCTATTAAATTTAACATGACCCTCTCGAGGTCTTTTGCAAGATTTCTTCAAAGGAAGATAACATCCTGTGTCATTCAGTACTTCTTTAACATCCATTTTTTGAATTATCAGTAAAATCTAGCCAAGGTAACAGCCTCTGATAATATCACCATGAGCTTAATAGATAGTATTTTAGCCTCTTTGTTTAAATATATCCTTCACATTTTTCATTTATTTTCCTGGCTAAATGTTAAGTTGCAGACCTCCTTCAATGTCATCTGTATGACACAAACAATATATCCTTCACATTTTTCATTTATTTTCCTCCTTCAATGTCATCTGTATGACACAAACGGAAGCAACAGATAAATTAAGGTCAAACATAAAGGAAGACTTTGTTGTAATTAATTAGTTAGTAGTTCAAGTTTTTATGGATTACTTTCATTAACAGAAGAGATCAATAATAAGGTGACATACTCTTTGATGTAAGTAACAGGATTTCAAAGGACATCACAAAGTCCTGGCTTCAGAACCCAGCAGGGTCTCTATAGACATCTGTATCACCCATCAGAGATCCAAAGTCTCTCTCCAGACAGCAACAAGTTCCATCGCTTTCCCTCCCACCCATCTTGCACAGATCCCAAAGGCTGTGCTTTCCGTCTCTCTCTCTTGCCTGATCAGCTCATTTGAGTATTTCCCACTGCCAACCTCTAGATGCTCCACTCTCTAAAAGTAACTTTGGATTTTTCTGTGTAGGAACCTGGGGCAGTAGCTCCTAGTTTAACCCAGCCCTCTATAAGGCAGTACTAAAATTCATCATGAATTAAATGCAACTTGGATCTCTAGCAACTTAAATGCTGTATTACCCCAGCCCAGCAACGATTGTTGCAGTTTGTGTTGAACCTGCAACGTCAAAGCTTCTCTCCCTGAACTGTCTTGCTAATGTACCCTCAAGAGGACACTAAACACTTCAAATATCACAGATTTATTAATGGAAGTTTTGATCTTACCTCCTCCATATATTCAAAATTTATTATGCATGCACCGAATAATTACATCTCCCCAAGTGGAACGACTGTTACATATTAAGTGGTGAACACTGGCACACTAAGTTTTAGACAAGAGAGGTCACAGATATTTGAGCACAGCTTCCAATAAAAATGGTTCTTTAACAAAGATATAGTATTTATTTATTGGTCAAAATGTAATTTCTCACTAAACCAGTGTGCGCTCTTTTGATAAATTAGATTTAAATTTGTTACATCTGTTCTGAACGTCTTTGTCTCTAACACAAAGACCTAATCAGGGAATTAATTTCGCTCTTTTGTTATTACCCGTCCAAATATAGCCCTCAGTAAATAAAAGGTGAATCCCCATTTACAGAAGGGTTGCTTATAACTATCACCAACTTGAAAGACCACATTAAGGACAGCATTGTTATAGGGCATCATCCTCTCTCTGCAGAAGAAAAGCATTTTCAGATCTCAAAAATCCAAGTGTTTCTGATGCTACCATAAGGAAAAAAAAAAAGTTTTACTCCTCCACACCAAAAGCCTTTAACTAATATTAGACATGACTGATTTTACTGAAATTAAGTATACTCAAACTTGTGCTGAAAGACTGTTCTCATCACAGAGCTTTTCAGCAAAGTTTCCCTTTATCAGTAAGAGGCAAGAACTTTGTCCACAGAGACTCAAAATATTACTAGATAAACACTGTGGATACAGACATGTTCTAACAGCAGCGTATACATGCTTAAGCCTTTTCTATAAAGACTCTAAAACGTTTGTCTTTTATATTAAAAGACATTTGAAAATAACCCAGTAAGTAACCTGGTACACTAACATTCCCTTTTCCATAGTTTCATAGCAACAGAAGAATAAGAGACATTCACTTTGAACACAGGTATCTGCTGCAACAAAAATAAAATGAGCTCTCCCCTCCACCAGTACCAGGCAACTGCCTTCCTATTACAGTACAGTGATCCCCAAACTCCCCGAAAATGTACTTCAGGATTTCAGCCTGGCACAGAAGCGGCAGCAACTTCTTCCTTTCTCCCCAAAGCTGTGCCCCAGCTGAGGCCACGAGCAGAAGAGAGGCAATGTAACCATGACTTACTGCCACCTTTGCTTTGCCTTCCTCTGCTGCAGTGAGAGCATCCTGCATCCCCAGCACACGCAGTGCTCAGCTGGCGTGGAGCCAGCTTTCCTCCTGACGGTTCTTGGCTGCAAATTAATTCCCTGACCTGCAGTCCACAGCATATTCAATCCACTCTGTGCAGTCTTAGATAACATTTGGTTTCTCCGAATGACTTACTTGATCTATATGAGCAAGTAGAAACACATGAAAAAGCTTGTTAACATGGGGAAACTACAATTTAAGACTACAGTACCACGCACTATTACAATGTTTTTTTCAAAGAAAAAAAATATCTTACAGTATTAATTACTCCCTATATAAGATCAAATATGAATCAAAACTCAGAAAGAAAATAAAATGCTTGGTTAGTTGATGAAGAATTGTACTGATGGCCAAACTTATGGTCAAGCATTTTATCTTTTCCTGCCATCATACTAATCATTCTACAGTGAAAAGTATTACAAGAGACCACAAGTTTCCCAACAATGATGAAGAAAAGCTTTTAAGCAGACAAGATGTAAAGAGACACTTTTTGAAAATTTTATTTTATTAATTAGAAAGGTTTATTGCTACACTTTTGTTTTCTACTTAGCTATACTATTCCATTGATCACTTAAAATTTCTGGGGGGAAAAAAGGTAAATTTGAAATCTGCAGTTGTAGCCTGAGTCCCAACAAAAGAAAAAAATAAACCTTTCTGATACTTACAGGCTATTTTGTGTTTTTAGCACAATTATGCTCCAAGTTATTTTTCTTCATTCACAGTGCTCTCAAGTACAGTAAAATCGTACCAAAGGGCTGACAAGCTTGCATCTTTTTCAAAAGAAACGTTACAAGCTTTCACTCAGTTGCCTCCCCAAACAGCAAACAGGTACCTGACATCAACTGTTTGAGGATGTCAGGCAGCACAGAGGAGACATCTGTTGAACCAATGCAACTCACACAAGTCATCCTGACAGGAGTAATGAAATGTCAAATGTTGTAATCAATTATAAAACAACTGAACTGGAAATGAAACTCTACAGGGGAAAAAAAAAACAAAACAACTTACAAGCTCTATTATCACAGATAAACAGGTAGAAATGTGCATTGTCTGTAATGTAAAGTTAATCCTGACATCATAACTTCAATAAAAAATGCTTTTCTTCTCAGTTTCAGTTTCTTTCCTAAACTGGCACTGTCTCCACTTAAATTAAATTGGAAGAGATTGTATAGAAGAGAATAATTTTCTTTGAACAAGACTCAACTCACTCTCCCATCAGTCAACTGCCCAATCCTTCTGGCACAAATTTATGCCTTTCCTACATCTGCATCAAGTCTCTTAAATATAGACCTTACGAGAACTTCTCTAGAGCCCATCAGCTCCGTTATATTTTAGAAAATTCCTCACAAACAGGTATAATTTGGAAAGCAAGCATGATCCCCTCCTGACCACAGATCAATGAGTAATGCTCAAGTGTTCTGACACAACTGAATGGGCTGGAGAAGATCTGTGGTTTTAGTTCCTGTTTCTTCCCTCTACTGTTAAAAAACACCTTTGTCTACTACAATTTCTGAACTTTGGGAACACAAAGGCTTCTTTCAGTCAACTTCTTCCCTCAATCTCAATAATTACCCTGCTGTCTCTTTCATTGACCTCCACTAACATAACTAATATAATATCTCAAGGGCTGCAAATTAAGCAGGCTAGAAAGACTTGGCCATTACTTTAGCTAAAAGTACTCCTGGCTCAATCCACACTGTTTAACCTTTATATCAATTAGCGAAATAACATCAGGAATAGATTCTTGCCAACTTCTAACCAATCATTAGGTTTCAGAATCCAGCAGGGAGTTTCTTACAGCTTTAGTTTAACTGTCTCATTTAATGAGATCTATTTCTGCCTAATTCTACAGGAAAATGTTCTTCAACGTGCAGATGCAATCAAACACGGAAACGTCACACCTCTGAACTGCCTCGTTGTTCGCCGTGATTATGGTACGTACTCCCCGTTTGCTCTTGTCAAGAATGTTAATGAATACAATTGGTATTTCTTAGATAACTCACTGACAATCCACTATGACACTGCATTGTCCTATGAGTTATTTAACAGCTCTTTACAGATACCTTCTTCATCAAGGGATGCTCATTAATGCTGACTCTCTTTTTAAAAATTGCCCTCTTCAGCATGGATACAATTCAGATAAAGCACAGAATAAAAAGGGTTTGTTTTTTTTTTTTTTCTAGAGATACCTTATTCTCACACCACAAACTTACCTGATAATAGGAGATACCATCAATTAAGTTTCTTTTACACCTGAAACAGAAAGTCACTTTTCATCAAGACAGGCAGCAAACGGTGTAAGGCCATTCTAGAGTGTATGCATTAGGCAGCAAGGCCAACTTCAGAAGTCAGCCCCTTATCTCACCTACTTTGCAGCTTTCCTTCCCATCTGCAGGCTGTCACAGCCTGTCTCACCAGCACTCTCAGCTTACTTGTACAGGGGGCACATGTGAATGGTTCCCGTGCACTGATCCACAGCATCCCAGGTCATTTCGCTGTTCAAGTTCAGAGAATGACTCTGCAAATACGTGCATCATTACAGCTGAAGATGTGGTTACCTAGAGGTCTAAAGCTGACCACAGCTTATTTAAACCCGCTATGGATAAGGATCTATACACCCACTGCTCTCTCTGCAGACACTCCTTCAGCTGAACGTCAGCACTTTGACACCATCGTGCATCCACACACACAGTGAATCAATGTGACCATCTGGCTGAGAGTGTGACCCACTAAAGCCTCCTCTCCAACCAGGCTTCCAGGAGATCCCACCCATTCCATGGCTGTTCACTCACTGCTGGAACACAAACCAGGTTCCTGGAGCACACAGCCTGGTGCTGGCAGGAGGGACAGCCAAGGCTGCCTCTTTCGATGGCAGTGAAGTCTCAAATCAATTTAAGCTAATGGGAAGCTGTGCTTTCAGGGGCTGCCATGCTGAAGTGTGGAGATAGTGTAAATTTGGAATGGAAAACCTTTAAATTGAAACTGCCAATGGACCAGAGAATTATGCCTAAGGAACTATGTGTGGTAACACAAATACAAGTTTGTACAGATTTTTTAAATATAAATTTATCTTGTTTGTCCCTACTTAACCACATATCCAAGCAATAAAGCCAAGTGATTTACTGAAACTAAAATGTTTATAACATTTCTACAGAATGCCCAAAGGCTTGCTTGAATCAAAGACTGCGCAATCCACATGCACAGCTGCTAAAGTTATCATAGGACTCTGACCAAAGCCACTCAAACTGACATAAATATTTTTTTCTGAAATCATTCTATGCATTTCCATTAATACAGATACAAAACCTAGCAATGTTAATCCATGGCACTGGTAGATTTAAAAGCCTTTACCTACTAGGAAAAAAAGAATACACTGTGCATTTAAAAAAAATACAGAGTTAATTGAGAGTTATGTTAAAATTCTGCAGCTGTAGACAAAAAACAAAGAAAGGCCAATGTGGTATTATACTATCAATACAGGGTTATATCCAGCCACAGTTCAACTCAGAACTGCACAGCTCAAATCCTTGGAGACCTTTATTCTAATGCAGAGTGTTCAGGCCTAGGATCATTTCTACTATCTGTGTATTTTAAATGAGTGATTTAAGGATCTCCTAAAAATTTACATAAAGATAATGCTGCCTTCCTTGTTGAGGAATGCCCTCAAGATTTTCTTTTCTTAATTTTAAAATATGTTGTACTTTTAGACTCTTATTCGCATTACAGAATAAGCCAGACAACCACAAATATGTTAATAAGATCTACTGAGAGAACTCTTCACATTCCAGCTACAGGGTTAAATTATTTTCCAGTCAAATTTTCAAAACCCCTACGGAGGACAATAATACAAATAATAAACAGGGCTGACCCTGAGGCCAGAGGTTTGTAGGAACGTGTGAAAATGGAAAATATTTTGTAAGCCCAGTTATCACGCAAGTCAAAAGGAGGCATGACTCTGCAAGCCTGCTAGAATTCATCCTTGTTTGTTTACATCAGATCTAACCAGAAAAAACAAAACAAAAAACAAAGAAAAAAGACCTTCTCACAGTATCAGAACAATTCTAAAGCAAAAATTACAAGAGCTTACATCAATAAGACAGTTTATCTCAGTGCCTCAGTTGCACAAATCAATTCAAGAAGCTTTGCAGCCTAAAGATGATCACTTAACACTTCTACACGAACTACTACGCTGTTTTATTATGAGCACTACCTAAGTGGAACAACAATGACTTTAGAATAGTTACAGATACCCCAGGGCAACTGAGAAATCAAAGAATACAAGTATATGTTGCTTGGTATTTGCTTAAGTATTCTTCATGCGCAGAAACCTTGAGAACTGAAAGTGCATTCTCAGGGCAAAACCAAGAATTTATATTGTGCATATCATAAGGTAGTATCAAGAGCACTAATTTTTTTTTAATTCTGGGCTTTTTTCTGGACTATGGAACAAGGAGCAGTATTAGCAGTATTAGAAGTCAGCTTTATTCTGCTTTGCAGCAGGAAGAATTGTGTATTTGGGGTAATACTGCTGTTATTCATCTCAACACTACTTTTAAAAGTGTTGAAAAAATAGCACTACTCTGTAAAAACTGGAAATCCAGCAGTAGATGGCATAAGCAAAAAGGTAAGCATCCTTAACCAACACAGCACACTTTCTGCATAATTCATTTCACACTAGTATTTATTTCCCAAAGCCTTTAAAATGGAAAGTTTTTTATGTGTGCAAGTAGTGCAAAAGCAAGTAGCAGCAAAGCCTACAATCTGATGCCTGCTCTCTAACAAACTTTTCCTTATCACAAGCTGTTTTCATATCAACCTTTTCAAACTTCTTTGAAGCAATACTAACTTGCCAATATATGTAATTCTTTCAAAAAATGGGGTTTTTTTAAATTGCTGTCTTAAAAGTCTGCATTTTTTCCATGAAGAACATTGTGCTGCAATAAGATAACACAAATTCTTTCCAAAGCGTAAGTCTGAGGCAGAAGACAGTTGCTGTATCTTCATACCACAAAAGGAACTTGGAATTATGACTGAACTATTTAAGCTTCTTCTCTTTGTCTAATTATAGTTACAATGACTGACCAAGCTACCTAATGGGTCAGTTTTTCTTCCCATTACCTTGAACTCCAGCCATTCAATTAGTAGTTTACTGTTAAACTATACATAACAGTAGCAATAGGGCAACATGAAATTAACTTATTCTCTCAAAGTCCAAAATATTTTTTAATTCCTCCTCCTAATATGTAGAAGTTTTTGTTGCATCCAATGCATAATATATGTAGGTATATGTAGATAAACATCTAAAGGCTTCCTTTTGTTTAATGAAAACTTACTTAGGACAACTTGACCCATGAGAAAACAAGGTTGCACAATATTCCACAAAATATTCTTTGTAGTAATATTGTGAGGGGGTGAGACACTGGAACAGGTTGCCCAGAGAAGTTGTGGATGCCCCCTCGCTGGAAGTGTTTACGGCCAGGTTGGATGAGGCTTTGAGCAACCTGGTCTAGTGGAAGGTGTCCCTGCTGATGGCAGGGGGGTTGGAACTGGATGATCTTAAAGGTCCCTTCCAACCCAAACCATTCTATGATTCTATGATTTGAAATTATACACAGACACAGTGTTATAGCATTGGTATTATATTCCCTGAAAATAGATTAAATAGTTAATGATTTATGAACTATTTTATATAGAAGAATTCAGCCTTCATTTTAACTTTCATGTATGTTAAGGTCACAATGAAAATTAAATTCCACTGCTAAAAAATGTCTTTAAAAAATAATTTGCCTTCTTGTCTTTCTTATCATACTTCCCTAGCATTAAAGAAACATTAAATGAAAGAAAGGGGTTTTTTTCTTACATGATTAAGTGAAAAAGCTTCTAACAGAAGAAAACAGACTTAATCCCCAAGTGCGGAAATACCACCAAATAAATAATTTGCATGCATTGTTAATCTTGCTAACACAGTGCTACCACGTTCTTACAGAGGAAGGAAAGCATACTGCCGCATATTTAAGTCATGAGACTACATAAACAATTTGGTGGTTGATAGTAGAATTTATCCTTCTTTGCAAGAGAAAAAAAAATAAAAAGAAGAAATACAGCAGAGCTGACAGCAATCCTCTGATGGCACTGTTGGAGAATGTGGAAGAACTATAAAGCCCCTGATAGTCAGACATGTCACATTACATTAATTCCTACAGAACTGGATCTGGTATAGTCTCATACTTCACAAACACTGAGAAAAGTCAGTTTTAAAATGACCCGGCTCCCCTGTCCTCATTTAGCCTTCAAATAGTCTGGGAATTACACCAGTGTGTCTCAGTTGCACCATGTCAATATTTAATCAAGATACCAACATGTCAATTTTTCTTCATATAAAAAGTATGACCTAGGGTAGATAATCATGCATTAAGAAATGAAACATCATCTTATCTTTTCACATAGAATGTTAGAAGACTTCATAACCTCAGAAATTAAGAGCCTTCTATAGCCAAGCTCTCTTTCACAAAGAAGAAAATACCATATTTTTTAATCTGAACAAAACTTGTGACATCTGGACAAACCCTCCCTCCCCCTCAAACGGCAACACTGTTCTAATTGAAGTACAGATGAAATATTAATCTTCCTCTCCTGTTATCACCTCATGTTTTAAATGGATGACTACCTCACCTTCCAAAGACAGTGTGTTTCCATAGGAGTTTACGTGCAATGAATGCGGTCACTGTGAGCAGATGCCTCAGTATAACCTCGCATCACAATAACAACCTATGGCTCCCCCAGCATTCACTATTTAATACAATACAATCACATCCCTTTTTTCACTGATAAAAAATTAATTGTGTTTTGTATACAAAGATAAGCTCCCTTTTCATTATTTAGCAACTTGTCAATGTAGCTTCAGTTTCACCCTTGTACATTATTGATTGCCACCTGTGTTGTCATTCCATGCTACACCAACTTTTATTTATTTTAAAAATATATATATAAAAATTCAAAAGTTACAGTCTGAAGATGCTTTCCATTCCCCCTCTACAGAAAAATCCACGCATGGTCTATCACTGCAGCTCAGTCGTGGTTCTCCACTCAGGAAGTTTTACGAGGCATTTTGCAAACCCTGCGACTTCAGCACTGTGTGTGGTGGCGGGGTCGGGTTTTGTTGGTGGGTTTGTTTGTTTGTTTGGTTGGTTTGGGGTTTTTTTAAATAAAGAAAAAAGCAATCTAGAAATCTGCCCAGTGGTGCAAGGTGAGGTGAAAGACAACTGGACTGGTTTCCCTGTATCAGGCCAAAATTGGCAACCCACTTCCTGAAGTAATACGTTATCAAACGTTATCACTGCTTCAATGAGACACTAAAGAGTATCAGATGAAGAGCTACCCCACTTTTAGACTTGTCTTATCCACCTCCAGCTTCAGAAAAACATAAAAATTACGTTTTTAAGCTTTTACGATATGCAAAAAACGTATTTAGAGATGAAGAGTGTAATTCATTTAAAATTAAAATTTTTATTTTGATTCAACAAGGCCAAGTGCAAGGTCCTGCACATGGGTTGGGGAAATTCCCAATATCAATATGGTCTAGGGGATGAGTGGACCGATACTTATTACCTAGGCTATTTTATGTTTTGCTGTATACAACAAATGAAATACCGGATTGATAAAAACACAAGTGATAGACTTCAGATGGACTACTCAGGCAAGCCCATGGCTGGTCACATCTGGCTAGTACCCCTCTACTCCCCTCTGGTGAGACCCCACCTGGAGTATTGAGTCCAGCTCTGGAGTCCTCAGCACAAGAAAGACATGGACCTGCTGAAGCAGGTCCAGAGGAGGGCCCTGAAGATGATCACATGGGCTGAAGCACCTCACTTATGAGGACAGGCTGAGAGAGTTGGGGTTGTTCAGCCTGGAGGAGAGAAGGCTCCGGGGAGATCTTATAACAGCCTTCCAGGACTTAAAGGGGGCCTAGAGGAAAGATGGGGAGGGACTCTGTCCACAAGAGCACACTGCTGGCTCATATTTAACTGGTCATCCACCAGTACTCCCAGGTTCTTCTCTGCAGGGTTGCTTTCCAGGAGGTCGGCCCCCAATCTGTACTGGTGCCTGGGGTTATCCCCCCCCAGGTGCAGGACCCTGCATTTTCCCTTGTTGAAGGGAAAGTGCAGTTTTTGATAACACTGTGCTGGGAACTGACTCATACGCTATTCTGACACCTTGCTACTGTCCACAGAGCAAGCATTATGATCCTGAAAGCATTTTTACAAGGTGAAGTACTTATGCCCAGGTTCAACACTTACCTATCAAGTCCTAACAAAATCTCTGGGTTAGAAACAAAGGTGTAGTTCACTCTTTACTCTAAAACAAAACCAATTAATATCTATAATATGTAACAATAAGCCTAATTCCATTTAAATAACTAAATAGACATTGCTTTTAACCAGTTTATCAACTCAAGTCACAAGGTATCAATGTGAAAATAGCAATGATCAAGTCAAATTAATTCAGGGAATGATTGCAAATGCATGAGTGATTAAATAAAAAGTGTGCACAAAGTACCATTACTTCTTATGAAATTCAGTGTCATGTGATGTTGGGAGCAGCACAGAAGAGGACATCTTATTATATACACCAATACAAAAATATTTTAATGAATTGAATTATTTGTGTTGCAGGGGAAAAAGCCTCAGATGAACCAGCACTGCATATTACTCAAGATTCACTGATGCAAACATGTTTTTCTTAAGAAAAACAAAGTACTTTCCCTCTGTTACCATCAATCAAGTTCCACAAACCAAAGTACGATATCCTACCTACCCTTTTTATCATTTAAGAGAAACTTACATAGCTTTTCATCATGCATCTCTGGGTACTTAATTTATTGTTAATTTTAACAGAAACCAGCAGAGGAAGAAGTGTTTTATTCTGTTGGACACGCATTAAACACACAATAAATGCAAGATACTGCATTAATAGATACATTGTGCTCTTATAACATTCTACCACTAGCACATGAACACCAAAGCAAACCAAGGGATGTAATTTTTATAATAGGATACCATAACTGGAAAAAAAATGTTATATTGCATTAATGTGAAAATGAAAAGTGAAGCTTTGAATTCTTACTTATAGATGTATGCTTACTCACAGATATATGCTACTCAGCATTGTGCTATACAGTCAGCTGTATTCAACTGACAGCCTTTGAAATCCAAGTTGCAAGATCTTCAGAAGTTTTGAAAAGTTATTTTCCTGTAAAAAGTGTGATTTTTATAATCAAATAGTACTAAGGCAAAGCAGTATAAGACGACATTCAGTTGCAGTTCTTTATTAAGGAAGCATCAACAGTCTTGAAGACTGAAGTTCTCTGCATATCCATGGGAACACCACAATGCAATGTGTCTCTTCAACTTGCCTTGACTAATACTGCTAGATTGATTTTTGAAAAATAAAATAAAATAAAATAAAAAATATTTTTTCCTCTTACCATGCAGTATTTGATCAGCAAACACCTACATTCTGAATCCTTACTAAAATACTGCTTTCTTGTTTGTCATTTATATGACAAATTCTAAAAACCAAAAAAACACTGCTCTCACACAAAGTACTACAAAATAATGTAAGTCCTAATTAGCAAAGCCATTTTTGACATGACATTTGACGATGATCTGACCTATTCTGCAGAACTTTGAAAATTAGAAATTACAAAAATAGCTACATGAAAAAAATAAAACCATCTATATCTTTTCTTTCAGCTCTAGCAACAGATTGTTTCAGTAACAGCAATCTGTTTGACAAATGAAAAGAAGAAATTACCAGGCATCAGAAGGTATTAAGTCACAAGGTGGTGAGTCACTACATAGCAAGCCAAGCAAACTGACCAAGTAGCTATCAAAGCCTGCATTTCTTGCGTTCCTACAGGTAAAACATTCAGAGAAGCTACTTTTTGAACAGAGCAACTCCTCAGATTTGTCTGTACTACAATAAACAAACCGGAAAGCCCGTGCGTCTGCAGAGAAACAGGGAATAAACTGTCAACTCCGGGGAGAGAACAACAAACAAGGAGATTATCCTGCACCATGATATTGTTCATCCACCCTTATTATCAGAAAACCTTTCCTGAAAAGAGAGTTTGGAAAGAATTTGCCTAGAAAGTTTGTGGAATGTCCATTACTGCAGGTTTGTAAGAGCAAGTCAGATAAATACTTGTGAAGAGAGATTTAGGTACAGCTGATCCATCACACAGAAGACTAAAGTCAATCAACTTTCAAGATAACTCTCACCCCTATTTTTGATTCCTCGCTCCAAGTCACTGAATTTGGATTGTTACCAAACTTTCAGTTTCCAGTTTGGTAAACCCTTAAACTCTACATTTTTCTCTAGGGATAGTACAGTAGGAAACTGAAGATACTCAAAGCACACAGAAGTATTAGAGCTGTTTCTGACATAACATACACTGACTATCAACTCTGTAAGCGCTCTTCATACAAACTTCACTTTTTAACTTTAGTTTGTTTGCAAGCAAGCACATAGTATATGACTTTTTATCTTTTCAACAGACTCTGCTAACTTTATGTGAACATTTGCTACAATGATCAGGACACTGTTCTTCAAACTCATTTTAACTTGATTAGTGATGAATTTTTTTCCACATAATCAAGTTTGGTGCATTTTATTAGTAGTAAGAGTAAGAAATTCTAGCAAGGGGTAAATCAAAATACATCCTTTACACTTACCTGCCATTTTTTCCTTGGTGGAGATGTAAATGAATCTTTCTTACTATGGTCTTTCCACTTTCAGTTCTTCCGAATTGACAGCAAGGGTTTATTTTTCATACAGAAATCCTCCTACCACCCAAGTATGGTGTATTCTGGACTTGAACCTACTTTAAAGTATTTTTCTTGTGTGTGACTGGGAGAGGAAGTATCAAAGCATTTGTGCAAGTACAAAGTGTATCACAAAAGTAGCTTCTCTCTCTAAAAATTTGAGTTTTATTTTTTAAAAACTTGGTGTAAAATGGCATACAGTGTGACAGGGAAAGATATATTTTCTCAATTATTTTTCAGTTTCAGAATTGTTTTTCTTAGTAATTCAAATCACAAAAACATCCAAGTTAGAGGGCTAGACTTAGCTGAACTGGGCCTCTGCAGTCTCTGGTTCTGCTCCCTTTAATTCTTGCTCACAGTAAAGCCATCGTTTCAGTAAAACCTCTCAGGAATCTTTTTTTAGGTGAACTATATTACACAACAGGAACTTAGAGACAGATTCATACTTTTGAAATAATTTACAGATAAAACTGCTCTTTGACAATAAAAAGTAATTAATACAATAAATAACAATGTAATACATTTAATGGACAGGAAAACGTCAGTGAAATCAGGAAGATGCCATTTGGATTACCTGACAAGAGCGAAACTGGTTGACTAGCAGCGTACATCTCTGTGGGTCCTTTCTTCCATCCAAACTGTCTAGTTCAGCTGCTACTTGATTTAGTTCCTCATCAGCGTAGTAAAACTGAGCAAGGAGCTGCGGGTCTGTTCTCTGTATTGAAGACAGAGACATATGCAACATTACATTATTTTTGCACATAAAAACTCACTTCAGCTCATTACAGATATTGTGATTTTCTTACATATAAGCCAGGTAAGTAGTGTGGCAGCATAGAAAAAAATGACCTTGAGACATTTATGTGCACTCACAAATTTTTTTCTACCCTGAAGAAAAAAAAATCTCATATAACAGCCTTTGGGGCATTATCCCCACAGCCACCCCAGCATTCTCACTACTTGTGGCATCATTATCTGGTGAAGCAAACCACTGAATCACAAGTTTTGTTTATTAAACAAAAGTATACTCCATTTCTAGGCAAAACAAGACAAAGTTGCTTTCCAGGTTAAAACAAACAAATAAATCCCTCCAAAATCTATCAATGTGATAATTTACCAAGCTCTGTGGTAACCCCTGCAACAAGATGCACAGTGCGATCTGGTCAGAATCCTCACTTTGAGAATCACAAGAGTCAAGTGACAGAAGGGAAAGGTACTGAATCTACCAGATATATTACCAGGGCTAAACAGATGTAAAGACTTTACAAAGCAAGTAATATGACTAAACAAGGCATTTCAGAGAGAAAACTATGCCACAAGTTTTCCAAGTGGCAAACAGAATTATCACAATGGATTTTTGGTCACATTAAAAAAAAAAAAATCAATTATAATAGAACAGAAGACTAATGGAATGCACAATCAAAAAATATTGAGAAATTTTAATAATAAAAGTTTACCCCATAAAAGGGAATTTTTAAAATATTATCAACTGGAATTTCTCATCCCTATGAAAGTTTTCATTAAAATATTGGAAAAATAACAGAAATCAGCAGGGAGAGGGGAGATAAGAATTTTTACTGTTGAAAGAGAGCAGAGGTACAAGTGGGAGGGGGGAGGGAGTAGCTTTTTATAGGTGCCAGCAACTTGGTGAAAGATTTATGGGCTCGGATAAACACGATCTCATATTATTCTAAAGAAGTAGTCAATAAAAGAAACACAAGATTGGTGGGAGATATCTATAAAATGAAAATAGTTGGTTTTAATCACAGTGTAAGAAACATTAAGACTACATTAACTGTAGACTGGGAATTAGAATTAGTTGTCACTAGATGAAAGAAAAAACACCTGATACTACAGAAAACAGCTGCTAAGTATCTGAAATTTATTATTGATGCAGTGAAGAATGAACCAATGCACAAATACTTTTAGAAGGGCCAGGGTATGTATACAACCAGTACAAATAAAGACTAAGCTGCATGGAAGCAATTTTAAGACACTCAAACATTGGGGGGAAAAAAAACCCAAAACAATATAGGGAAAAACTTCCCAGTAAAGAAAATTGCATAAAAAGAAAACATTGCTTTCATAAACTAAAAAAAATAGCAAAAACATAGAAAATACAAGAAGCAACACATTTCAAGTGACAGATAATGAAGATGTACAAGATAACTACATCAGAGCATTAAACAAGTACTAACAGAAACAAGTGTAAACAGTGAAGGAATTAGTCAACAGCAAAACAGAAGATAACATCACTCTAAAATAAAACATTACCAAACGCAACAAATGGCAAAAGGCAAAACCACCAAGGGAATAACGAGGAAGTATATGTTGCAAACCACAACATCTTCTATCTGAAACACAAACCATTTCCACTGCTGTAAAAGAGCTAAATATCAAAGTAGTTAAGGGATGGGCACACGGATACAGTGGGATAAGGAACGCTGCCGTTAGCAAACCACAGGTTTAAAGCACTAGCAGAAGTGATAAAGGTTTACTGGAGAGCTGAATCTCGCGCTCCACATACACCCAGTCCTGAAGACACGAGCTGTCTGCGATCACATGAAAATATTAGCAGCAAATCTCTGCCAACAGCCACGCAGCTTCAGAAGTGGTGAGAGCACAATAAGGGCACACCAGGAATACTTGAAAACCAACAGTTATTTTTGCTTCATACTTCCAAAAAGTAATTCAACAGAAAGTACCACAAACTAATGTTCAATTCCCTATTTTAGTCTCCACAAGATTCCTATCCTGCAGAAAAATCCTCTCAAGCCTTGTCCTGGTTTTGCTAGGATAGAGTTAATTTTCTTTTTAGCAGTTAGAAGAGCCATGTTTTCGTTTCAGCAGAACTTGTTATGAGAAGAACATCGATAAATGTACAAATGTCATTAGTTGCTGCTGGAGCCCAAGGCCACTGTGTTTGGCTGCTTCACAGCTGCATTAGGACTGGGAGGGGGAAGTGCAGTGAACAGCAAAACCCCAAACTGGCATTTGGATGTGCCAATGAAATATTCCATATCATATCCCGTCATGTCAGTGTATTAACCAGGGCTGACTGGAAGACGGGGGTATTCTCTCGGGGATCGCTCGGGCTCTCGCTTTTCTAGGGTTTGGGTTTTGGGACTGTCTCAGCTCCGGGATCGCTGGCTGGGACAGGCTGGGCATTGATCAGTGGGTGGTGAGAGATTTTACTGTGTATCACTCATTTGTATATTCTGTTATCACTGTTATCATTAGTATTTTATTTTAATTAGTAAATAGTTTTTATCTCAACCCGTGAGTTTCCTTGCCCTTTTCTTTCCAATTCTCTCCCTGCTCCCTGGGCAAGGGAGGGGGAGGGTGAGAGAGCAGGTTGTGCTTGGCTGCAAGCAAAAAGGGTGAATCCACCCAAACCACCACAGGCCTTCACAGTACAACATTCAAACCTGCACAGTGTACAACCCTTGAAAAGGAAGAACAGAGTATTAACACCTTTTGAAGAGAAGAGCATACATCCTCCACTCTTGACAGGATCAAAGAGTTAACTACGCTGCAAGTATTTTTATTGCTGTAAGACGTAAGGAAAAAGATTATAGTCTTACTGATGCTAAATATGCCCTCAGTGTTACATGCTGGATTGGTTCTCAGCAATAACGAGACAACAGTCCTCCCTGAAAACAGAGGCACCAAATCCTGTTCCTACCTGTCTTACTTAAGCATTAATATAATGAATTTAAGGCTATATTTAACATTGCTGTGAGCCCTCACACTGCCTGGCAGCTTTCTACATTATTAGGTCACACCATTCAAATTCTGAGGCAAGTCAGAAATGAGACATCTTTTCAGGCAGTTGAGATGTAGTAATGAAAGTGTTAGGGTTTTTTTTCTTCTTTAAACAGCCATCTTCTACAAAATAGAGAGCCTTTCCAATCATAAGCTTCTTCCTCTCAATCTTTTCAACTTTGTCTTTTACTAAACAGTTTTAGTTCCCTAAATGTAAGCCATCAAAAATTTACATATTTGAATAATATCTTCACTATAGCCTTGATATAAAGATGTCCAGGGAGAAGGAGAAAGCTTGTGATATACAGTCAGGAAAACAAACAAAATTAAAAATTAATGATAGTAAGAAGGAGAGCCTATAACTGAACTACTAGAACTAAACCAAATTAAATTTAAACTTCAGCATTTACAAAGCAAGGCTTAGTAAAGCACTTCTTTCAGCTCTTCCCCCATCCAATTATTTTTATTATTTCTGATTTTTAAATTGTCCTTCAGCATTTATCTACATTCATTAAGACTTTCTAGAGAAAGTTTATAGACAAAGCTGTTCACCAAAGATGCAGGAATTCACATGTGGAATTGCGGCAAAGCCTAGCTGTTGATTCACAAGCATCTAAATTGCACTGCAGAAGCAAAATAAGACAGTTTATTAAAACTGGTGTCAAGCAAAACAAGTAAGGCTGAGATATTTAGCTCCCACATGGCTGATCTTTTAAATTGGAGGAACAAAAGTTTTAATTGAGTTCTCTCAACTGTGTTATGTTTGGTGCAGATTAGTAGCATGATCTTTGATTAATTGCGTCAATCATATGTGGTCCCTGGCAAGCCAAAGCTGCATGAAATTCTAAATCTCTTCACAGGGGGCCATTTAAAGCAAATAACCACAACTTTCTAAATAAATTTGTTCCAACTGGTAGGCAAAAAATAAGACAGCACCATGCTCTATGCCAAATTTTACTTTCAGTTTATGCAAAATATGGTTCAAATAATTCCATCTGAATTACTTATTCTTTGGCAGAACAAGAATTAGTAATTCCCATCCTCAGGTGCTCAAATGAATAGAAAGACTTCATTTGCAAACACCTAAAGAGAACCTACCACTGATCCTGGCAGTTTGCGTCGGGAATTAAGCACACTTACCACCAAATTAATGCATCTAATCTCTTGTTTTGATTTGCTGGACTTCAGCTTCTAGATACTGCTCTTGTTTTGCCTTTTTCCACTAAAGCATCAAGTGCTTATGTTACTTCATCCACATACTTTTACCACATCACTATTATAGGTTACACATATGGTCTGAGATTTGGGGGGGGGGGGGGGATTTTGTTTTGGACTGGGTTTTTTGAGTCTGTGTATTGTTGGTATTGTTTTTGTTTTAAACCTGTTACCAACCCAACACCCTCCTGAGTGTGAGGTATCCAAGTAGGAGTCTCATTCTGTAAGTTCACCCTGTGCTCCTTCTAATATTTCTTTACATTCAACATTCAAAAGGATTCAGCTCACCAAACGCTCCAGGTTATTGTGTGTACCTATACTGCCAGAGTATCATTTACCACACCACTGCAGCACATTCTCCACAGATCTGAAATCATCACTTCACACGTGGTTCATAACTTATTATGCCGATTTGTATGATGTACATTGACCACCACTCCAGTTAGTACAAAGACAGGAATCAGTACATCATCAATTACTTTTTTTAAAAACATTTAGCCATGTCATGTAATATCACATTATTCATCTTTTTTATGAAAGATCACTCACTATTTCATTTAATAGTTTTTACTTTTTATTAGGTACCACTCTCATTAGGTCAGAGATCAAAATCAGAAGACAACTGTCTGACATTTGCAAGGTAAGTATAAAACTGTCCACAAGAAAAAGTTGTATTCACTATTGAACTGATTACACTTGGGTCTTGCCTATGAAGTCCTACCAATGCACAGCAACTAGGATTAGGTTAGTTCAGTTTGCTGCATAATGAATTCTGATTTGATTTTTCAAGCAAGACTATATAAGAGTATGTTAAAAGGAAAACATCTTAATTTAAGAGACCTGTTAGCTACAAGTTATCAGAATCATAGAATCATAAAATAGTTTGGTTGGAAAAGACCATTACGATTATCTAGTCCAACCACAAACCTGGCATTGCCAAGTTCACCGCTAACGCATGTCCCCAGGTGCCACATCTACACATCCTTTAAATACCTCCAGGGATGGTGACTCCAACACTTCCCTGGGCAGCCTGCTCCAATACTTGGCAACTCTTTCGGTGAAGAATTGTTTCCTAATGCCCAACCTAAACCTCCCCTGGTGCAACTTAAGGCTGTTCCCTCTTGTCCTATCACTTGTTATTTGAGAGAAGAGACCAACACCCACCTCACTACACCCTTCTTTCAGGTAGTTGGAGAGAGCGATAAGGTCTCGTCTCCTCTCTTCTCCAGGCTAAACAACCCCAGCTCCCTCAGCTGCTCCTCATGAGACTTGTTCTCCAGGCCCTTCACCAGCTTTGTTTCCCTTCTCTGCACACGCTCCAGCACCTCAATGTAAGTAACAGGTGTATAAGATCATATATTGCATGTTATCAGATGAAAAGATTCTATTCTCACATCTGCTACACAAGCTGGTCTGACAAAACCAACTGGGAAAACTAAATGTGTCAACTAACTGGGAAAGAAAAATTCTAGGACAGACTTCTCAACACAGGAGAGAAGCAAACAGCTAGACCAAAAACCGATAGCACAAGAAGAAACCAGGGTGCTGAGAGATCAATCTCAAATGATTCAGTAATTCTGGAATTTAAGAATTACCTTGAAAATTACATTTCCAAAAATAAAAGTTCTTCTTGCGGAGGATTATCTCCTTTTGAAACAAAATCACAAGCTTTTTTTGTGTGATTTTTGACAACAGCTTTCAAGTATCAATATTGCTTCATTTTTCAACTAACACATAAAATATGCATCATCTTATAAACATAAGCGACAGCAGCCCACAATTTGAACACTAAAGGGAACTTTTTCTCCAGGTTTCCATGATCCTTTGTAGGCAAATAAAGATACTGTTCAGGCTTTTTCTTTTGATGACATCACAACAGGAATGGAGCCCCCACCACCAGCACAAAGAGACAGAAGACATCATCCCAAATGAGCCAAAGAAAAGAGTGAAGCAAGGGAACCATACAGATGAGTAAGATCCCTGCCAGTGATATAATTATCTTCTGATGTCTGTCAGTTACCCTCCAGAAAACAATATTCATCATCTTTGAATTGCTGATCTAAAGGCTCCAGAACAGCTAAACCCCAACCCTGCTTAAAATAAAATCCATGGATCTGAGATGAAAGGCCCCAGATCTCCCTTGTTCACTGGCACTTTTCCAGCACTAAGCATTTACGTCTCTCCCACACGCTCAGAAACCCTGACTTGATCCCTGTGGAAAGAAACTACACAGAAAAGCATTAATTATAAGCATTTTGACAACAGTAAATCCAGATTGCTTTTTGACAAGGGAACAAAGTAAACCTACATCCATCAGGGTACCTTTTCAAGTACTACTTGGTAATGGTAAAAGGAGTATTTTTACACAAGTACATATATTTTATGACACTTTGCAGCAACTGCATCCACAAACAAGTGCAGGACGATATTGGGTGATAGTCTATATGAGACAGTGTCAATTGCTGCAGGTGTCCCATGACACTACTCTTCCTTAGCCAGGAAGGTTAACAAAAGCCAACTGCCTGCTCAAAAATTTCTATTCAGTACAGGTGACACTACAACTCAAATGGCCAAAGTGAAAAGTTTTAGGGAAAGGCCTTGGCACTCACATCAGTGGAACTGTCTTTCATTTATGTACCTTCCTGGATTCCCCCTTTGGTAAGGGAAAGTGTGGTATAAATGTCTCTATTACTGAGGGCCCTGTTGTTCTTAGTCTAAATGTTTGTTGTCTTCTGGGGGAAAGGGAAGAAGCACATTATCACACACCCAAAGAGGATCAACCTCAAACTTTCTACTCCATGAAGTAAATGCAGCTGTTACCAGACAGTGTTGAATACAAACAATTACTGCATAGCACAGAAATCAGAAAAGGGACTTCACAAATGAAAGCCCATTCTCTTTGAGGTGGGAATTTGGAAAAATGAGAGGTTAAGAACTCATGCCTACTCCACAGTGTACAGAAAACATCACCCAACACTCTGGCAAACAACTCACGTCTGAGATGACAACGTTTTGCGCAACACAAAGCAGAATTAGGTCCTAAGCATTTTAAATATAATCAGTGACGAGGCAACATAATATTTTTAAAGCTTACAACTGACGTTGCATGTAACTAGTTTGAAGCTAATTAAACTTAACTAAGACTTACATAACATTACCAGAAAAGTGTTTTGTTCAAAAGTAACAGGATTTAGGCACAAAGTCCCAACTTTATCCATTGCCAGTGTGAAAAACAACAGACTTGCAGTGACAGAAACTTACCCGATTGAAAACTGACTACACCACTCACATTTGCACAAGTAGGCTTAACTGGCAGATGACTAGTTCCAAAGATTTAAGGTATTTCTTCAGAGAAGAATACCAGCAAGTTATTACATCAGTTCATTTTTCGCCTCCCATGGAAGCAAATGTACTCACATCCTTCCTTTGGATAGGTCTTTTGAATTCTTCATTGATTTCCAAATGCTAATAAATAACAAAAAGAAACAATCATTTTCTAACAGGCAGGTGAGCAAAAATTTCTGATAGTTAAATTTAAATGTCAATTTTTAGTAGCAAAAGAGGAACTCTGCTACTCCAAGTACACAGTTGTTTTGGGGGCGTTGTTGTTTGGTGGTGTTTTTGTTTTTTAATCTACTGACTACCTGAAGTGTTACTTCTTAGGGAAAAGGGGAAAAAAGTCCCTCAACGTTCATATTTTGTAGAATGTAATGAAGTCTCAAACTGATGTTGCACATGCATAAAAAGAAAAAGGACTCCAAGATGAATACAGTGATTGGTAATTGGTCATGAGGATTCATAAAAAACAAGCAATGTGAGAAAAGCTACAGTCTGGTAAAAGCTTTGCCAGCTGCTCTGTGTTTATCTACAGAATATCATTACACAAGCGAGGACGACAGGTGAACAGGTTGTTAACACAATAACACACTAGCAGTACCTTAATTACAAAAAAAATGAGTGAGATAATGATTTATTGAACAATAAAAATCAGGTGGATGAGTTTTTGCAATAATAGCACACTCTCCCCAAACACATTTAAGTGTTTTTTCTCTCCTACAGAAGGACATAATAGCAACCTCCTAAAAAGGAAAACCTGATAGTGGTTACACTAAACTAGAGTAGCAAATATTTGAGACTGCCACGCAGTCGACTTTCACTCATGATGGATTAAGTCACTGCAGAGAGTTTCTATTTTTGAGTGTTCATAATACTAATCTAGAAAAGCATGTGCTCAAATCCATATTTTCTGGGGGAAGTACACAAGCATATGCTGAACACAAATTACTTAAGCTTTTGGACAC
>NW_010333538.1:17664-25051 GCF_000700745.2 Antrostomus carolinensis | reverse complement strand
TAGGAAAGGAGAGAGACTCAGGAAGAGAAAGGGGTTTTGCTGTGGGGAAGCCAACACACTAAGCAGGCATGAGAAGTGATGGAACAGCCACTTCTTCCACGTGAAGAGTGGGAACCCTGCAATGCTACCTCCTCCCCAGCCTACGGCAGGCTGTTTTTAATTAGCAAGAAAGAGTGATCTCCTTGTCTTTTTCTTGACCCAGGAGCTTTTTCATCCTATTTTCTCCTCCTAGCCTGTTAAGAAGGGAAGCGACAGCACAGCTGGGTGAGCACACAGCAGCCAGCCAAGGTCAACCCACCCCACTGAACTTGTTAAACACTTACCAAAAGCCTCCTCCTGCTGCTAATCTCCGAGTTTGACCTTAAGATAATTACATTTCATTCTCAGCTGCTGCAAGAATATCAAGTTTAAAGAACAAATATTTACCTAGAAACAGCAAATTCAGCTTGTTGGGATAAATATTGAAATGGAAAAATCACTCTTTAAATGCTTTTATGCAGTTTGCTTCAGATTTGTCTAGATTTTTGTATTTAAACTCAAACATTACACTAAGTATCGTTTCCAAACAAAATAGATTCTGCAGTGTTTTTAGTGATTTGTTATCCATCAAGAGGAAAACAGCCAATTTAGCTCTGTGGGTTTGTTAATTGATTACGTTCAATTCCAGATCTACAGCCCTGCCTTACACAGAGGAATGGTCTGGCATTTGGAAGTGGCACCCAACTATTTTTTCTCCAATAATGCAAACCCTCCATCTTGCTATGCTGCATGTCTTCACACCTTTCTGCATTACAGGACTTTTTAACCCACTAAAGTTAAGTTATGCTTTATGGACATGTCTAAATATTTATGATAATTCATGAACCCTGAGGCAAAAAATGACCTCTAGTTGGACATGCCTTCAATATTCATGTCTTTCTAATTATTAGCTTGCTATACCCTTTCTTCCTTTAAGAATGAGACTTCTAGTCTAAAAAACAAAAACAAAAAATCAACCAAACACAAACAAACAAAAACCTCAAAACCCCCCACTTTGTGCAGCTGAAGTGCTTTGCAGCCTCTTTTCAGCTCCACCTTGTTTTAGCACGTACATACCCTAATAGGTTTTACCCTAATAGTTTTTTTTTTCCCCTCAGAAGTCTGTAGTTCCAGCATTTTGCTCGTGCTTAGCAGACCTGGTAGAATGCAAATTTTGCCTTGTTCTTCAGTACCGACCTGTTTTAAACAATCTGCCATATACAGCATTTTGCTTCTGGATCATTAAATAAATGTCTTTGTTAATCAGGCCATAGACAAAACCTGAACAAGAGAGAAACCTGGCCCAGCAACGAGTTCCAGCCTGCTGACTATAAAAGAGTTACTCCATCGTCTTTCTCAGGTAGTAACAGGCATAGCACATTCCTTAGGTTTCTTCATATTGAAAGTGCATCTTCATTTTCCTTTGCCTCAGCAAACTTGCTTATGATGAGTCTGAGGTGTTCCGAATTGTTATTTTAATAAAAGCACAGTCATCTGTCTCAAGTTGTTCACACATAACCTCATTTGTCTTGTAGGAGGCTTTCAATAAGCTCAGGTTGTACATGCTGCCAGATGTTCAGGATTTAACTACCTTGGCATCATATCACTACCACAATCAATCAACAAAGAGATTTAATCAGAACTTTGTTCCAGAACGCATCTGTTCAAGCCCAGTGACAAAGGAAACTGCTCTTACAGCCCTCAGCACAGAAAGTTTTCCCAGCTTCTGCCTTCTGACAATAACTTCAAATGAATGTCTGCGTAAGTAAATCCTTTGATCTTATTTCCACTATTTCAGCTAAATCATATAAACGAGAAGCTTTCCGAGTCCCATCATCAAACTGGGTTACCTATTCTGTTTTCCAGGTAACAGCAAGCTTCAGTCATAGAATCATAGAATGGTTTGGGTTGGAAGGGACCTTAAAGATCATCCAGTTCCAACCCCCCTGCCATCAGCAGGGACACCTTCCACTGGACCAGGTTGCTCAAAGCCTCAGCCAGCCTGGCCTTCAACACTTCCAGGGAGGGGGCATCCACAGCCTCTCTGGGCAACCTGTTCCAATGTCTGACCACCCTCACAGTGAAAAACTTCCTTCAATGCCTGTCCTGTGCTCACCATAGCACCTATCTGTGGAGAATATTCCATGTCTAATGACGAACGCACTCACGACAGTCCAGTCCCTCAGACAGAGCACTGAACATCATCTCTCTCTGCAGAAAGTCCCCGTCTCCTTTTAGGAGGGGACCTACCTAAAGTTTTAGGAAACTTTTAGTAACTTCGTTGCTTTTAGGGACTTGATACTAAGATACTCCTTTTTCCAAGCATGTTCGAACACAAATAATGGCTTTGAAAATTACCAAAAGATGGGCAAGAAGAGAGAGAAAGGCACACAGCACGACAACAGCGGACCTGAAATCATGCTAAAAACTTCTAATACAGTCCATAAACAATGATAACAAAAATATATTAAGTACACAAAAAGCATATGTCTGCTGGAAGACAGTAAACTAACTGGATGACAGTGCATGGGAGAAGGCTCACCTGCATCCCTGCTCCTACCCCCCTGCTGAATCAGATCTTTTTGCTCAATTAGGCATTGTTGGGTCTTTTCAGACAATATCCTCAAGGTCTGTTCTTGGTCACCTGGTCACGCAGAAAATCTCTCCTGGGAAAACAAATGGGTTTGTACAGCTACTCCTGGTTTCTGTGCTAGCTCAGCATACAGTTTGAGTTCGACCGTCTTTCTCCTCATCAGCATGCGTGTTGGATACGCTGCACCAGACTTCAGCTATTTCCCCTCCCCCTGCCCCAAACCAGTTCCTTTCAAATCAGGACACAGAATGCACAAAAAGTTAAGAAGTTATATACAAACATGAATGCTTTTCTGCTGCATATTTTCCTAAGATGGACAGTTCTACATTCATTTATTGAGAGATGAAATAATAATAATTTTTAAAGTCACACTGGACCCCCCCCACCAAAAAAAAACCCCAACAAAAAAACACCTCCTCAAAAAAAACCCCAAAAACAAAAACAAAAGAACAAAACAAAACCCAGACAAACCAACAAAAAAAATCCAAACTCAACCAAAACCTTCTAGTCACTACGTATTATTGATTCATACAAGGATTTCAAAATCACATACTGTCCCTTCTGGTAAGATCAAGTTTCTCAGACCTGTTTGCTGCCTGTTTAGGCAAATTGAAAAAAAAAACCCGCACACAATTACAGAACTACCTATTTAATGGAGATACACAAAAATAGCTTTCAGAAAAGCTGTAATAGATACATTGCATTGCCTATTACTTTTTATTGATCAGCAATATCACATTCACACTGTAACTACCCATGTACAAGGTTCTCCCCAAATGCATTCTGCAAACTTCTGGTTTCCACGTGTTTCCTCTGGTATGCTAAATGACAAAAGAGGCAAAAGCATTAATTGCAGAACTGCTTTTAAAAGCAAGGAAATGCACTACCAGTAATGCTTATTGTAATATTTACAAAGCTTTGGCAAGAATCTGATTCAAACTAGTTCTCCTTTATTATGCTTGATAATAGCATCAGAAAGAAACGGAAATCTGATCTTTGAAAAATGAAGCACACTTAAGTAATGCAAAAATATTAACTCATACATGTACAATTCACTTCAATTTCAATGTAGACACCTACTACAGGTCTTTATCAGCAGACAATAGTAACCTTTCTTTTCCACCACAGCTGAACTTCCTTCTCTACCACCACTGCTCTACACGGGCTTTACACCCAACTCCAGAAATGAGCACTAACTAAGGACTGTACCAAAATCAGAGGCAGACTCAGGACTTTCCTCACATGTAATGGGGCAAAGAATTCCCGTGCTTCCAAAGCCTTAAGGAAGAACACCTGCTGGAGTAGTTAGAGCTTACATTACAGTGGCTTAACAGGTTAAAAAGTTTAATTGGTTTCACTATGAACACTGCATTTGAACAGAAGGTTCAGCGTACGTGCAGTCTTGGATCAAAGCTATTCACTGCTTTTCAATTGAGAAACAGTATTTTCCTCTGAAAAAATAATCAGCATAAAATCAAAGTGTCAAAAAAGTTTCCTGACATTTTGAAATCAAGTTCTTAATTATTCACAGAATTTCAAGACTATTCTGAAAATAGATGGTAATACATCCAGCCTGATTTATACAGCTGTCCAGCCTACAGTCACACGATCACATTACTTGCCTTAAACATGGGAATTTGCTCTTGAACAGGCAAAAATAACAGTTGTCATCTCCCACTCCTCAGTTCTTTCCTGCTCAAGCCTTTCTGTTTTGTGTAACAAATGCAAGATAGAGGTCAGAACTTGGAAGTACTTTCCCACTGTGTTTTTTGCTTGAACCAGACCAGTTTCCCTCCAGCCCAATTAATACTTTGTTGTTCCACTCAAAGGTTCAAAGATGAGAGCTGCAGAAAGACCCCTCTAGATTTGCCCCAGGCACAGCAGCACCGTTTCCTTCAGAAGGTGAGAGACATCCATGCAAACCTACTGGACTAAAAATCTCTTTTTTGCCCTTACTGCCACCTTAGAGACAAGCTTCCTTACATCTGAATTTAGCTCTCTTACCTGTAGCCTTTTCAGTTTTGCTCCCTCCAGCAGCGATTACTGTTGCACCAGCTTTCATTTTCAATACTCAGCATGTACAAAATGGGCAAGCACGCAGACTGCAAATGCCTGCAGAACTTCAGGGACTACCAATGATGATATAAAAAAAAAATCTCAAGGCCTTACTAAACATAAAAAACTGGCTTTTAATATATATGACGCAAGCAACTGCAGAAAAATACATAAAGGAGACCCATATTTTGCACTTTTGTGGTGATTTGCAAACACACTCAAAGTAATTAATTGAGAAGTCTCACAGTAAAATGCTTTAGGTTATTCCTCTGAGCAGTTAGTTTATCTAGTCAGGCAACAGTTTCCTGATGTACTGAGCATTTTACAGCTTCTAAAGCTTCACTGCTTTTCCTTATCAAAATATAGGTGAAATAAAGCATTCCCTTTCAAAGAAAATGTGGAGACTGATAAGGATTTTTAAATTGCAAATATACGTGTCAATATAACACAACTCAGACTTTTTTGTAGCTGCTATTTATTTTCCTTGACATAATTTTTATATTATTTGTAATTCTCAATGATATATACAGAAAATCATTACAGCTTAGGTTAAAATAGAATAAATCCAATTAAAGACTCTGTTCAGGAAGACACGTTGACTTCAGAGGTTGATGTTATCACATCCCAAAATTGTGCTGTGAACACAAACAACATTCAAAGTCATGACTAACATCCTTAATTATAGTATGTGTTGAGAATATTTTTATTCATTTACTTTTTTGTTTATTTATTTGAGCGAAAAAGGAAGTCCAGAATTTATCAACTAGAGATGACAGGCGGAAGAATATAGCCTGGAACTGATTAAGTTTGGGGATATGCATTAAGTTTAGAGGGGTATCAAAGATCATTTATATTCAGCAAAACACATTCATGTTACTGAAATGGACTGAAAACACAGCAGTGTAAATAAGCTGGTATTGTACTTCTGCTCTCCAAGCAGCTACTGCTCAACTGTTCACATCACTACCTACAGCAGTCTAAGGACCAGTCAGGTCTCAATACCACCTAAGACAAAAGAAAGGGCATTAACTGTAGGGGGGTGTGTGTGTGTCTGATTACAGTAGGATGGTAGAAGTACTGACTGATTACACCATCATGACTCATTTCAGGGATATGCATTTCTTTATTTATTCCATACAGAGCAAAATACTTTCTTAAAATTATGGCAAAAATTAATTTTCAAAATGCAGATTGTTTCAGAAAGAACAGGTTGTATCAGGCAGTTTCTGCATTTAAATGACACAAAATCCACATGTAAAATATAGTAGTCACTGTTTAACAAGCCACTGAATGCTTAAGTACTGAGACAAGGAAGGCAATAAAAATCTGAAGTACAGGATGCTAAAAAATCACAAACAAAAGCACCCAGGCTAAGATAGAAGTTAAACCCAGTGTTAAGAACAGGACAAATACAGGAAAGAAAGATATAATTGACAAGATGGCTTTATAAGCTCAACACAAACCTCACCTCTTTGAAAAGAATCTTCAAGGTCCACAGTAAACCCAGCCCTTCTCCTCACTGGTAACTTCTGAGCATCAAATCCCAAAGCTAACTTCTAAAGCTACGACAAACACAGGCCTCCTGACAAGATAAATGCTGGAGTAAATGAGGCAGCTGGAATTATGAAAATTACATTAACAGCTCTTGTATATAAAATCATAGAATGGTTTGGGTTAAAGGGACCTTTCAAGGCCATCTAGTCCAACTGCCCTGCAGTGAGCAGGGACATCTTCCACTAGATAGGTTTATATAATTGTTTTTGTAAAAGACCATTTCAAGAAAGCTATGCAAGTTATTTTATTTTGTAAAGGAAAAAACTACATTACCTGTGAAGTGAGACTTGCTAAATTACCAGAAGAGCCATTACAAACATCTTCATTTCCCAGGAAATAATTTCATTAGACAAAACATGAAAAAACAGGAGACTACTAGGCTTCCTAATGATTATATACGTTTCTTACCACAAAGCTGTTAGCAGCTGTGAAGAGCAGATGTGTAAAGAGCCTGTCTTATATAGCCCAGATTTCTACAGGGAGCACAATGAGGCTGTGGTCTGCCAGCCCACCACCACCAGGGTGCCATTCCTTCCTCTGGTGTAGCCCACATGTGGCTCCGTGTTACTGGCCCAGCCGGACCTGCGCTCAGCCCAGGACTGCAGCTGGCCCAACAAAGCCTTGTTACTCCCAACAGTGAACAAATGGGAGAACCTTCTCTCATACACTTTATTTCTCTCTGGACATATTGTTACAAAAAAACTTGTTGAATAGCACTTAGAACAACATACACTGCATGAAAAAAATCGAAAAAAATCAGAATTTAAACAGAAAAGTTTTTTTCTTCATTCTGCCCAGGCCAACACTGATTCAACGTTCCTCCCCATGCATCATCCTCTGCAACAGACGGGAAAACTATCCAGCAAAGCACCGCTACACACTTCAGGAAAGAATTGTAGCAGAAGACAACATGACTCTCACACATTTCGTTTCACATGCTGGGGAATTTATTCTGACTTGCAATGGATGAAGCTACCATGAAACCTTGCCTTAGTGCACCTCACCACAGGCATCACTCAATACAGGAGATGGTAATTTGGAAAAAAGACATTGCCCTTACCAAACCAACTCAATCACGTCAGCTTCCAAAAAAAGCAGAGCCAGAATACAGTGTCCTGTTTTTTAGCTGAAATAGAGCTGGTTTTTCTTTTTAGTAATTAGAAGAGC
>NW_010333538.1:9348-17281 GCF_000700745.2 Antrostomus carolinensis | reverse complement strand
TATCACTACTAATTTAATATTTGTTGTTTAGGGGTTTATTTAAGTTTTATTTTATTTCTATTATTAAACTGTTTTTATCCCAATCTACAAGCCTCCTAATCCTTGCCCCCAATCCTCTCCCCTATCCCCTGGGGGTGGGGGAAAGCGGGGGGAGGTGGGTGAATGGCTGTGTTGGCTGCTAGCCAAGGGCTAGCCCAGTGAAACTATCACATACAGTCATCACAAAAGCTTACTGCTTGACAGTGACACTCTAGCAAAACAGTTGAAACTACACAAAGCTTTTCACTCATTCTTTGGAACATCCCAAAGTCCCCCTCAGGCTGCTAGAAGCCAGATGCAACTAGACTGCCCGCAGCCGCAGCACAGAGGAATCTGTTCTGGCAGACTGGCCTTCCTTGCTCGCTGAGAAGCGTCTCTCCCTGAGTGCACACAGCACATCTGCCTGCGCTGCACCTCTAAGTCTTCCTACAGCACTCTTCCACTTCCCAGCCTTCTTCACCCTGCCAAAACAAAGCACACTGTTCCTCACCAAAGAGCCAAGGCATTCGTGCTGTGAAGGACTTGATAAAGTAAAACACAGAGGGATATTCCAGCAAGTATTTTTAACTGGAGATAAGTTATTTAAAACAGTACTTAACCCTGAGCAACAGTTCATGAAAAGTAACATGCCAACTGAGGATGGGGACCCAGAACATCAGATTTCTTTCAGAGGGAATATGACAAACCAGACACTTAAAACACTTTTTACCAGAATAAATTTCAAAAATTTATTTTCTTTGTGTTTATTTTTAAAATCAGGCCAAAACCATGAATTGTACTCAAGGCTAATATTCTGTACTCACAGTAATCCAGCAAGTTTAGGTTACTCACCCTAAAACCTGCTATTATCCCCAAAGCTGTTTTATTGTTAGTGTGTCTAGCCTGGAGAAAAATAAGCTACATTTATCTGAAGGAAAAGTTAAGGAATAAAACCATAATAAAACATGGTATGTATTCATTGTATCTGATTATGAGAAATGTTTTTGTGCCTAAAGTATTTACATATTAAGGATAGCCCCCTCCTTGTCAGCCCACAGCTGGGGGCTGTAAATCCTCAGCAAACACACACACAAAGTTCAAATCTCCTATCATAACAGGATCCTCTTCAGTAAAGACATAAGTCTCATATCATGGTAAAACCTCAGCTACAAGTGGTTATCTAAGGCTTTGGCAGCATTTTAGCTGGTTGAAACACAATAATTTGCAATTTAAAAAAACCCAAACAAAACAAAAAGCAGTAAAGTACAGTTCTCTTCATTTTCCATCACATGTCACTACATAAGAGTTTTATCAAGGTTTGTACTATTCTCTCCAGTTATCTCAAAATTACTAGAGAGGCTCAAAACAAACAAGCAAGCAAAAGATATCAATTGAGTCCCGAGGGAGAGACAACCCTAACTAGAGACAGCAGGTTGTACAATCCCATAAAATAAAATGTAAACAGAAAGCTACATGCTCAAAACAGTGGCCTTCCACTAAAGACATGTCTTGTACAGGAACAGATCAATAAGATGTTCGCTGGGAGAGACACATCCTACGTGCCAGAGCATCACTGACACACAGAGAGGAGTAGGCAGTGTACTGTTAAAATTTTAGTATGCATACTTTGGTTATTTAAAGAACATGGGGTGCCCCCTTCCCTGAAGACAAATGAAGTCTGGATTCGGTGCTCTACAAAGCTCTTAGTTCTCAATCACAGATTATCATAAATTTACCATCCCAGTCACTAATATTCTTTGTTCTTTTATATACTTTGAAGAGAGATTAATATACATGCTGGGTAGTGTGAAATTAAATCTGTCTGGGTCTCCTGACTAAGCTGGTCCCACCTGACTTACAGAGTCCCTGCAGAGGTTTCTAGACCCTTATCCAGCCCAGCCAGAAACACCACCTAGACTGAGATAACGCACACTATGGACCTTCTCCCCATTCATAAAATCAGTGCACTTCCTAGCTGGGAAGAGTCAGAAGTAACAGTTTTTTCAGACTATTTCTTAGGTTTGTCTGTCAGCTCATGCCAAGAAAAATCCCACTTAGGCATAAACAGCCACAGCACCCAAGGAAGAGAGAGGAAAAAAGCGTTAACGCCAAGCAGTCCAAAGGAAAAACAAAGTTTGGTACAGTCAAATCACACCACATTCACCTGAGAACTGAGCATTAAGGACCCAGTCTAGTTTTAAAGTGTCATATCCAAAGACACCACATCTCTCCAAGCCCCAGACGAGACCATCAATGCCAAGTAAAGAGACCAATTCTGCAAGGGCAAAGTATAACCAGGAATCAACATATGCAAACATTGCCTTCAAAACTTTCCAGTTCTGTGCAGCAGATGCCTAAGTTATGCCAAAATACTTCTGAAACACAAGATGTGTTCATTCACGGAAGCTCTTGCTACTTGATTCTCTCATTTGTCCTCTAGGACCAGGCTGCTGGGGCAGCCCTCCACTGACACATCAGACTGAAGTGGAAAAGCTGACGTGTACCTGATGGCTCCAAACCACATGTGGATTAGCAGCCTTGGCTTACCCCAAAAAAGCTTACACAGGAACAGAGGTAAAATGTAAAGAACCAAGGTTCGTTTCAAGAAAAATTAGTAGTCACTTCCTAGGGAGACATCTGTGCCGCTTTTGTTGGCCAGAGCAGCACACTTGCCCCAATAGCTTTGCACCAAATATAATTAAGATGCCTACGAACTGAGATCAAACCAGTCAACATTAAAACACTGGCAGTGATACAGAGAGGAAATGGCAGAACAAGTGAGACAGAAGGATCTCCTGGGAACTGCACCTACTATTGGGGTAAGGTACGAATTATCTTTCAATTTTTTTTCCTATGACCAATGGAAAAACCTGGGATTAAAACTCCATTCTGCCTGTAATACAGCTCCACTGAATATACTAAATGCATTCCAAAAAACCTAATCCTTACTTGTATGTTGGCCATATCTCATTCAAGACAACACCAATGTTCTTGCATCATGCCAAAAAACCCAACAAATCATGATTTTTAGTATGGATTCATCAAGAAATTGGCAATTACAACATATGTTGCTTTGATTATCACAAAGTCAGAAGAGAAAAGTGAGAAGGGCACTTTCCATCCAGGACAGAAAAAATAATCTAGTCTGTGGACTTTAATTACTCACACTAAGTGCAAGGAGCTTTAGTGGTAAGATACTGCAGGATGCATTCATATGAGTATATACACCAATGGATTTATTTTTCTTAATGCCTTGAAATCAACAAGTCTCCAGGGCCTGATGGCAAAAGTTATAGTGCAGCAAATTCTGAGGACTGAGAAGGAAGGAGAAACACGTGAGCTCTGTTTAACAAATAAAGTTTTCACATATCATCAGGTTTATTCTTTCAGCGGTCCAAATTTTTTTTCCTTATAAATCCTAATAGATTCTCATCAGAATGTACATGGCCATAAAAAGCAGAAACATTTTAACATATAAATTTCTAATATGATAGGTGCACTGTAATTTTAGAGAGCCAGATGACCCTCTGATCCTACACAGTTCACATTTGCACCAGTAGAAGTTCAAATACTAGTATTAGGGCATCTAGACATTTCCAAGCATCTTGACATCTGGTTTCTATAGCCACAAAGATCTGTTATGGTTATTTTGGCTCAGTTTAAAAACAAACTACTGAACCTCTGCAGCACATAGAAGCGAAAATATATTTAAAGCTGGTTTATGTGTAAGAACATATTATAAAGCAGAATTATACATAAGGTTCCCCAGTGACTGTTTGCTTTACAGAGGAAAGGTTAAACTGCTTAGAGAAACTTTTTGTAAACTGCTAGGAAATGAATCAGATCCCGTTTTTATTGTTAGCCATCGCCATTCAGACATCATGCTACCCTGGGAAGACAAATAGGAACTTGTTTGCATATACTCGGGTGAAATTTTGCACCGAGTAATAATAAACTACAAAGAAATTTCCAAAAAGTGCTAATTAGCTTCCCCATCCAGCATTCCAGAGCACAGTAAATCCTTCTGTCTATAGGAAATAGCTGCATTCCCATTCCCTTGGCATTCTGCAGCACACGGGCGAACAGCCAGGCTGACGGCAGACTGACAGATCTACAGATATATACACAAGAGGAAAAATCTCTGCTGGTTGCCACTGGAAAAGTTCACAGAAAGAACCAAACTGACAGATTGAGCTGGGTGCTGATAATGAACGGATAAACCAGAATCCATCTTCTTATCAAGTTAAAATAAAACTTTTTCTCAACTCTTTTCTTATCCTATTTCTCTCTTACACAAAACAACTATTTTGTAGCATCTATTTTTTCAGTGGCATCTTGACAGAGTGACAAAGAGTCTCTGGCAATAAAAACAACTCAACACATTTATTAAGGTGGACATGCCAACAAATTTTTAATAGCAAAAAAGTGTGCATTCATGGGTTTTATGCCACCCCTCATACTTCCTATCTTCCATTTTTTGGTTATTATATAAAAAAAAAACAAAACCAAAATCATTTTAGCTCGGCAATACGCTAAGTAATTTGTTTTCAAAAAAATGCTATGTCCCTTTCTACAGTGTAATAACCAAGCTTGATATAATATTTGTATTACCATAGTTCTAAACAGGCTTCATCATGATCTGATCATGCTGCAGTGTTCCCAAATCATGCTGAGCCTCAAGACTTCAACTTTACAGCAATCTTTAAAGAAAAAGACAGAAGGAGGAACCTCGAACAGAAGGCAAGCAACAGACTGGCTTGGTAGACCCACGCTGCTTTTCCTCCCTTACCTTTCTGTAATACTAGTTGAAGTCCTCATCTACTTGTTCAGCTGCTCAGTTTTACTCTTACTCACCTCCTTTTCATAAATACAATTTTTCCGTATGACAGAAATGTAAGGTGCAAGAGCATATTTTGAGACATAAATACAGGTTTTGTTTTCAGAAGCTGGCTTCTGCTTGTGTGCATAGTCTTCACAAATTTCTTGCAGAGCAACAAGTAATTATTTGGATTTCACTTTTATGTCAAGTGGCTACAGGCATGTTTTTCTTTCAACATTCAACAGCGAAGCAGAACAAGTCAAAAAAGACAACCTAGAGTTAACTACCTCTCTTTTTACTCAAATTTCTCCAGAAAACAAACTGCTGCATTTAGCACGTGTTTGATGTCTGGTTCATAGGTTCAATGACGATAAACAAGCTACAGAATACAAGATGACAGCATAACCACGTAATTCAGCTCACACAGCAAGGGGAGAAAGCATTCCCTGCTGACAATCTTTCTCTACCCTATCGCTATCCACTCGTGGTGTGCAGCATCAACTGCAACTAACAGCTGAGAGTTATTACAGTTAAGAACTCTGCAAACAAATTCAGCATCTTCTTACAGGTTCACTCAAACCTGTAAGTTAACAGATTTTTTTTTAAGCACTGTAAATGAGAAACTAAGTGTGTTCCCATTCCAAATGCTATAGACACACTTTGATCCCATAAAAGGAACAATGACACTAGGATGGAACAAGTGTCTATCTAGCCCAGGGTCCCATTTCCAGCTGTGGATCATAGCAGATACCCAAAGACTACATGGATAGCTGGAATCTGGCAAGTATCAGTACTTAAGGCCAGGCTGGATGAGGCTTTGAGCAACCTGGTCTAGTGGAAGGTGTCCCTGCTGATGGCAGAGGGGTTGGAACTAGATGATCTTTAAGGTCCCTTCCAACCCAAACCATTCTATGATTCTATGATCACCTGTAGCTAAGTGACTTTCTGAACTAGAGTGGTGTCTAGGACTTCACTTCTTCCCTTTGTCCAGGTGCTTCCTGAAAATACTGCAAACACTGGACATCCGCAGCATCCTAGGGCAAGCTGCTCCACAGGTCAGTCGTGCTGAGGAGAAACAGTGAGTCTTTGTTTATTCTGACCCTTCTTCATACAATGCCCCTTAGTTTTTGTATTGTAAGAAACGTGCATCTTCCCTGCTCACCACAGTACTCTCACACAAGCACCGACTGTGTAACTTTCCTCTGTTTTGCCTCAGATCCTAGAGCTAGTAACAAGCTGAACAGCATAGCTTCACCTAGGTGTTCACAACGAGTTTGCCTGTTAGCAAACAAGATCTACAGGAAGGGACACTTGAAACTGAAAAAGACAATGAGCACCAGAGGGGATGGGAGGAAGGTATAAGTAGTAACGCTTGCTGAGAAAGATGCACCATCCAGTGACTAATGATAATGAGGAGGCTCTCTGGTCTCCTCAGCGTATCAATGAGCATCCTTGAACACCCAGGTTTACTCCAGAAGTTATTGTGTAAATATGTAGACATTGAAACAAGGGAGAGGGTGGAAACAACACACGTGACACAGTGGCAGTTGGCCCTTTCCAGCAAGTAATGAAAAAAATTAAGAAATTATAGAGTGGCTGTTCTAGTAACCAACCTTTACTGGTGTCCTTTGCTAAGAGGACACTGAGAAGACACTGTTGCATATTGTTTACATCAGAAGCAGATGCAAATAGAAGTATCTTTACATACACACTGATGCTTAGACAGGTTCTTACTTGCAGACTAAAAATTAGAGGAAAAAAAACAAGAAATCAAAACAGGCTATTGTAAACAAAGCATAGAACCCATTAAGGTTTTTTTTATCTACATTTAAGAAAAACTTCATGACTCAAAGGACCATCACATACATCAACCCTGAGTTAAGTCAAAGGCACACAGTGCACAAACCTTGCTCAAGCAGGGACCAGTCCGAGCGCCTTAGCAGAGAAACGATGACTGTTCAGCCCAACTTCACTGGAGCCTTCAGAGCCGTCACAGCTGGACTGTTGGCTCATAGAAGGACCACCCGAAAGCACCACTGTGAATCTAACACCGTGGTTATTTTACCCCTGGAGCTGAGTAGCACTTACACAGTTTATTAGCAATCACGCTGAGTGTTTTCCAGTAGCGTTTGTTACATGCTTCAAAGCACAAAATAAAAACCATGACTCAGGAAAACGAGGTAAGAAGTGACTTTCACACTTAATACATGGTAATTTAATGCACAATAATGTTGGCTCATGATCACATATTTGAATTGAAATGAACCTTCAACACAACTCATGTTCTAAGAAATTTGCATTTTTAGCACAGAAACCAAAGGAACACCAAACTGCAGAATTAGAAAACCTCATTTTCCTCCCTGTAGGCTGGAACAGAAAAAAAAAAAAAACCCTTGGACTTGTTCTGAGGAACGTGACTATAAAGGAGAAATTAAGAAAAAGAAAATACTTTGGGCAAAAAGGATAAGAGAGTTCTTTAATCAAAACTATCAATTATCTGATACACAAAGTAACCAACTTTAGGTGGGCTTCAGTATAATATAATGGACTTTAAGACTGTGTTGGGTTTGGGGGGCTGGTTTTGGCAGTGGGGGAAGGGGCTACAGTGATGGTCCCTGTCAGAAGCTTCGAGAAGCTCCCATGGCTCCAAGGCACACCAGCTCCAGCCCAGGCCGAGATAATTAATAACAGAGAAACACCTCTGAGAATCCATGTTTGTGAGGGGGAGGACTGTCTTGAAAAGAGGAAGGTGGAGAGAACTTGGAGGAGAGACCATTGACCTGAACAAAAGATGACAATCGGCCTAAGCAAAGAGAGAGCTTCATTGCCAGGAGGAGGAGGAGGAAGGGGAGGACAGAGAACCTCAGACAACCAGTTCAACCTCATGGAGCAGGAGAAGGCAAAGTAGGTTCCCTGCAGCCCATGGAGATTCAGTGGTGGAGCAGATACCCATGTGTAGAACATGAAGGACTCCACACTGGAGCAGAAAAGCTGAGCCCAAGGGCAAGTGTGATGGAATTGAGACCCCAGAGACACTCAATGCCAGAGCAGGGGTGGACCCCCAGAGTGGGGGGGGGCGTCTGCAGCCCGGGGATG
>NW_010333538.1:910-9255 GCF_000700745.2 Antrostomus carolinensis | reverse complement strand
GGTGAACTGACTGAACCCCCATTCCCTGTCCCCTGTGCTGCTGGGGGAAGAAGGTAGAGAAATTGGGAGCAAAATCATTTGAGCCCAGGAAGAAGGGAGAGGTGGAAGGAAGGTGTAATAAAGATGTGGTTGTTACGTCTACTCAGATGGTTTACAATTAATTCAATTGATCTTTCTTCCCCAAGTTAAGTGTGTTTTGCCTGTGACCATAACTGGTGAGTGAGCTGTCCCTGTCCTCATCCTAATCCATTGCCCCTTTGTTGTGTCTCCCATCCCATCTCACCGGGTTGGGGGAGTGAGTGCAGGACCACATGGTCCTGCCTGTGCGTGAAACCACCACAGGAAGTTATAATTCAAACTCAGTTTTGATAATTTTTGTATTAAGTTACTTTTTGTCATGTTATAAAACTTATTTTCAGATTCATCTAGAGATGTCGCTATCCAGCCAAAGCCGATGCGTAGAAGCAACCAAATTCACAATTCATCTTTACAACATGCTACAAAGACATTTCCTCAATTATTTATTCATTAAAGTACATTAAATAAAAGGTATGCCAACTATTCAGACAATCTGTATAACTTCAAGTTTCATAAGAAACTTTTTCCTCTTTGTAAAGTGAAAACAATCCAGGTTACCTAAGACCACATGGTGGCTCCATCGGATCCTCGGAGAAAGATTTTTGAAGTTTGGCAGCACTGTTATGTCTTTCTCCTTTCCTGAATTCTTTACTAGAGTCAACTTTACAGATCTTCACAGATACACAACTGCTGATGCAGCATGATTGCTTTAACAAAACACCACCAACACAACAAATGATATCCAAACAAGAAGCCTTCACGTCTGTATTGGCTTTCCCTATCTGTATAGAAGTGTTGATGTGCACCTAAGGAAAAGCAGAACCTTTCAATCAAGAATACCTGATGGGAAGCTTTCTTATTCTTTACCTCTTTCATAAAAGCTTGCTTATAAATTACTGTATTTCACAGTTTTCAGGTTTACTCCCCATGGCCTCCCCTTTGCTGAAACCATGCCTCCAAGATGCATGATTACTCTGATTTCTCATTCAAATAAAATTGTTTTCCCACCAAAGCTTGCCCTTGCTCTTGGTTTTAGAAAGAAAAAAAAATTAATCATAAGACATAGTAAATGTTTCCATATTAAGTTATCTGCTTTTTACAAATCCACTATTAAATGGACATGTTGGGGAGGTATGAGCAAAAACAAGTAACTCCAGCTACAGTTTAAGGCTGCTGATGTGATACAGATTTTAACCTGAAGCATTGCTAGGCTGGTGACATTTTGCTAAGGAACCATGATATGATGAAGCACTAAGCTGAAAACTATATTGATTAAGTAAGACAAGGGAAAATAAGGAAACTGAGAAACAAAGAAGAACATCAAGGAAACAGCAGAACTTCCATCCTCTTAAGTCATGCAACCAAGATTCGTAGCCTCATTCAATTAGTGTGTTTTATCTTACTGTGTTTCTTTCGGTTTCCTATTCAAGTGATTAAATGCTGTAGCTCTTAAAAGCCATTTTACAAACTTTTTCATTACTCAGAGCTTGTGTAAAATAGTATTTAAAAAATCAAAGTAAGATGAAAGAGCTGAATGAGCCAGCAAATTGATTAAATAAAGAATGGACCTCCGTAATCTTAATTCTATTTTAACTTTCATGTTTTGTGAACGATGAGAAAACCATCAGCTTTGGGCCTGGCAACGCTGCCGACTGCTGTATGAGTATCTGTAATCAACATCAGCACTAAATCCCTCTGTGACTGTGGAGCAGTTCTAGGCCTTTCACAATGTGGTTACGGCCTTTAGTTTTAGCCTGCAACTACAAGATGAAGTTTAATAAAACTGTGGTCTACCCTGTGACTCACATGAGAAGTCATCAGGAACACTTGCTGCACTAAACCCATAACATGCCCACCTCACATGTGGAAAATTAAGGTAACGTCTCAATCTTGCAGCACGCCCTTATTGCAAAGCACTGCAATGTGGCAGAACATTGTGAGAATGAAGTCATGAGTGTTTGTAAAGCACTTGGAGATTCCTGGATAAAAGACATTATAATTAAAAATTAAATTACTCTAAACGAGTGGGAGGCATTTTGCATCCTTCCCTAGCAGAGCTCACAGCACCACCACTACAACACTCCCCGCTTCCATGGAGCCTGCAGGGACACAATCCAGGTGAATCCTGAAGTTCAGCCCTGCCTGAAGTTACAAATCTGAAACCTTTGCAGTTGAGGAAATTCAGCTTCCTTATTTAACTAAGGCTGAAACACACTAAATCCAAAACTTTCAGCCTCACTTAGGTTAGCAATCAACACAGCAACCCTTCAGTGATCTTAAAAAGTATTGCTACCATAACTTTTTATAGTTTTGAACAATCAATACTTGCAGAAAAAAAAATAATTATAATGACTAAGCAAGTAAGAAAGGGTACTGAGACATGAAAATAATAAAAATATCTATTCACAAGCTTTTTATTATCATCTGGCTTTTTTATCACTTGTGAGCCAAGTTAAAAAAAGCCCAGCACGCTTTGCTGAGATAATTTTTCATATATACAGCAATCATTTCACACAACAGAAGAGGTATATTTCACATTTTAAAGCCCACTATATCTGAAACTCTACAAACACACTGAAATGGTCTCCATGCTGAAAGAAAAATGGCTATAAGGAGGCAATGACATCAAGAATTTATTGTGCAACTATCCATATGTATGTTATTATTTTGTCCTAGAGACTACAACTCTGTTTAAAATGAGACTTTTGGCATTACTGAATATGGGGAGGACTGTGATAACCATAAAAATAACAGTTATACACGTCAGCTACTGCATAATTTGGTAGCATCAAAAGTTATGCCTAACTTGCCTTTATCATCAAAAGACTTGTCTGAAAAATAACAGCTTCAGTGATCAGTTCAGTGAAGACATTACAGGCAGCTGTGGAAATGAACGGGGAAGTGAGTTGATCTTCCACACATTTACTACAAGCCTGAAGCCAGAGCAACAAGCTGGCAAAATTATGATACCTAAGGAGCGACAACTACATATACTGCGTCACATTTAGTGACCTGCACTGGGTACCTGGTTAGGAGGCACCTTTTAACAGTGGCTGGATGGTTCAAGCAGTAAGTGTTCATAGATGCGTTTGACATACTGTCCTGCTTTTTTGCTAGGATAAGGTTAATTTTCTTCTTGGTAGCTAGAAAGCTCTGTGTTTTGGTTTCAGTGAGGATTGTTATGAGAAGAAATACTGATAACTACAAGGACACTGTGCTTGGGCAGTTTCCAAGAAGAGAGGACAAGAAGGGGGAAGTGGAGAAGAAAAGTGTAGTTATTAGTAAAACCCAGAATTAACAGTTGGATGTGCCAATCACATATTCCATATCATATCACGTCATGTTTAGTATATTAACCAGGACTGACTGGAAAGGGGGAGGATTCTCTCAGGAATAGCTCGGGCTCGCTTTTCCGGGATTGTGATTTCAGGTTCAGGGTTCCTTATTGCTCAGTCGGGATCGTTATCAGCAGGTGGGGAGCAATTGCACTCTGCATTACTCATATACATATAGTTGTCATCATTATTATTACTATTTTAATTTTATTTTACTCTAATTATTAAATCGTTCTTATCTCAACCTACAAGTCTCCTCACCTTTACCCCTCCAGTTCTCTCCCCAGTTCCCTGGGTGGGGGGGCTGCAAGCAGCTGTGTCTTGTTTGGCTACCAGCTAAATTAAACTATCACACATAGGCAAGCTAAAAATTGGAAAATCCACCCAAGACAGAGGATACTGATTTACATCAGTAAGCTGGTAAGACTTGACCACTTAAAACTGTCAATTCTAACCAGCCTTACACTATAACTCACCCCCCCCACCTGCACATGCAAGACTTGCAGAAAAATCTTCAGCTTTTACGCAGCCAACTTCTGGGCAGCCAGCCTCCTTCCCTGCTTTTTCAGTTACCCAAAACAAGGGAACTGCCTGTCTTCATAATCTCTGTCAACAAGAGAAACCTACCCTGACAAAAACTAAAGCATCCCTTCCCAATAGTCTTCTAAAGGTTGCTACAACAGGGAAAGTAAGTTGGCATATTGAATACAGAACTTAAAAAAACCCCCAACCCCTCCCCCCCCCAAAAAAAAAACCCAAAACAAAACCCAAACAACCACAATCAAACCAAACCAATGTATGTCTGTTACAATTACATAACATCACATTTAGAGTCTGAAAAAAACCCCACTTCAGGTAAAAACCTGGTAAATCTTACAAATAAGATCTCCCTCCTTTTGCTATCTAAATAGGAAAGGCAAGTGCAAAGGTACAGCAACTGTTTTAAAATAGGTAAAGCTCAAACATATTAGCATCACACAGATTCACAGGAGAGACTGCGTTGGAAGGGACCTTTAAAGGACATTTTGTCCAACCCCCCTGCCATGGGCAGGGGCATCTTTCACTAGGTCAGGTTGCTCTATAGATTTCCCTATTTAAAGTATTAAATTCTGCCCTGGCCTTGGCTGGACCTCTCGTGCTTTTTCAGAGCATGTTATTGCTGCCAGTGGTTGCATAAGAGAATTACTGAGATTTTCAGAAATGCCACCAGAAGTAAAAAATATAACCCTAGGAACCAAACAGAAATTCAATTATCTGTCACTTTTCCCAGATACATTATTTTTCACAAGCAATAACCTGGAATTATGTTTAATTTTAGGATGCTCCCTCTAAAACAAAAATCCATTTTTAAAAAATTGTTATGCTGTGTACAATTTAATTATGTGTAAATATACTACAGCTCACTATCTACAATGTCTGTCAGATAAAAACAGACATGTAATATAAGGGACCTGGTGCATTTGGAAAGTTCCTACCATCTTCAGCTTAAAAAAAAAACAAACCCAAAACAAACAGTTAGGCTCCAAATCCAGAGTTCTGCTGTGAGTCTGATGCAGGCCCTCTAGCAGCAAGATTATGTGATTATTTCTGGATGCCGCAGTCATGTGGTTGCACAGCAAAGCTTTTGTCGGAAACATGACACAATCCCATTGCACTCAAATTGCTGGCAGCAACTTGCAGCTTTGCATTTTCCTAAAACACACCCACAGTGACAGTAAAGAAATACCAGCTTTTTTTTTTTCCTACAGTCTCAACTGGTCAAAGAGTTTATATTCCTTCTTGCAGTAAATCTAAAGGTTCATTTTCCTCTTTTGTTTATTACTGTGTATCACCTCAGCTGTACGTTCACTGGGTCCCAATAAATCACAGAGCATTAATACTCCCCAACTCCCCTGACTCCAAACCACCCTGCTTGAGAGGAAGCCTGGCTAAAGACTGTAGAATAAGGAATGTTAAAAGTTTTGGCTGATATTTACTCTTACAGTATCTTTCCCTCAGGTACAAAGAGGATTTACAATAACCAAACTATATAATACAAATTATTTAATACAAAAAGATGCATAGTACATTATTGTCTATCCCATAAGGCATCTATTTGGATATTTTATTATTCAACGTTCAGACAGGTATGTGTTTCAAACATTATCATATAGTCTCTCATTGTACTTTTCAGAAAAACACCAGACTTGCAAAAAAATATTTCACTGTATTATATCTTAAAGACCAACTCACTTGTTTAGCTTTAACTACTTCTCCCTCTTGAACTGCCCTAAATTCCAAGTATTTTCACATTCAAGTGCTACATCTATCTAAAAACAAGGAAATAGTTAAAGCATGTACAGAATACTGACCACTAGGTATACAATTGACAACTTCTATAAAAACTGACTACAAAATTAAGTGTGTTAGATGCTAAACAACAAAGGATATTTATAATAGAACATGTTATTTGGAAATGCACATATTTGGCTCTTATGCACGAATCATCACTCGTTTTCTTTTACCTATGAATACTATATACCCATTGCCAGGCACACGGAGTACTAGAAAATACTCGATCTAATTACCTGATTTCAGGATAATTGACATCTGGCCATAAAAATCAGATCTTGTAACTCACATGGTATATTTTTGCAGCACTCTGTTTTCTGAAAGCTCATAGACCAAATGTTCAGCAAATAAAACCAATCTAACAAAGTTTAGCAAAAAGTTATTAAAAAGAAAACCTCATATTAAAGTAATAGAAACCTACAGCCACCATAGGAGTATTCCAGAATACCTGGAAAGGATTTTATAATGAAGAAACTCCTATTCCCAGATTCAAATAAATTCATTTAACAACATTAGGAGTGGGCTTTCCCGTGTCTATGAACACACTTAATTGCTGTGAGCACAAGGCAATCAAAGAGCACAGTTCAAGCACCAGTCTCTGCAGCCTTCCTAGAAGAAAGCTCCTAAATTGTGGCTGTAAGTGGCATCGTAACAGCTGCCAGTAGGGCTCTTGGCTGGAAGTGCAGTCAGAAGTGATTTACAAACAGTAATTCCAACACACAGTTTATACTTCAGCCTTTGCTAATTCCTGTCATAAAAGTGCAACTTATATCAGCAAAAAATGTTCTTTGCCAGTCTTTGTTAGCCAGACTGAAGGCCACATGCTGTACCAGCACAACTCTTACCTGAAACCCTCCCTAAGCCCTTCAGAGGCTTTTTTCTGATGTTTGTTGTAACAGCAAGGTGAGTGATCCCGTCCCATTGCAGCCAACATCCCCAGGACACACAGGCTTTGCTGATTGGTATACCTGGCTGAACTCAGCACATGTCTGCACACAGAAGCTCAGAATAGCATCCAGGGGGTGAGGCAGAGTTTAATGCACACTCAACTACAGCTGAATGCATGAGCAGCAATTTGCTTTTTTTCCTTGGGAACACGCTAAATGAGCCAAGCTGTAACAAGCTCTGTTGTAATTAGTTAATGACTTTAAAGTTCTAAAAAAACAACTCAGAAAATGAAGAGCATCTGCATAATGAAAGCTTGAAAAATAATATTTTGCACTTTTGGTATCTACAGGTCCTAGCTTAAAAAAAAAACCACCAAACAGTGCTATTAAATTCAGACAAGTAACAGCATACAATAATTAAGCAACTTGCTCATGGTCAAACAGTATAATTACTAGGTACAACAGGAGAATACCGAGAGCTCACAATGCATCTGAAGCTTCTGGGAGTTGTGTAAAACAAGAGTGGATATGAGATAAAACACAGCTCCAAGTCTCAAACTGGACAGCCAAGACCAGTGCGTTCTGCTTGGGAAAGTGGCTGCCAGTGGCCTGGACAGGTACGTTCTCTGCTGGGTTAAATCTGGCTGGATGGCCAGGCCCAAAGCACGGTGGTAAATGGAGGTAAATGTTACCCTGGGAAATGGGGCCTCAGCATGAGCAACACCTGCTTGTGAAGGCAAATGCCACAACCACAACCATCCCCCCTTCCTCCTCCTCTGCCTGAAGTTTCAGTGCTGAGCAGTGTCATACCGCATGGAACATCCCTTTAGTCAGCTGGGCTCAGCTGTCCCAGCTGTGTCCCCTCCCAACCCCTTGCCCACCCCAGCCTACCTGCCTTTTTGGCTGTGTCACCAGCACTGTTTTGGCCACCAGTGCAAAGCACAGCAGCAAACAGGCTGCTAGGCAGAAAGCTGACTTCACAACTCCATCTCAGCCAGACCCAGTGCAGAGCTATTAGAAGATGTCTCGGAGGTCCCAAATACCAGTGCAAGACTTGTTTCTCCATTCCCAAGATCCTGACTACAAAATGACTTTCCAGCATTATCCTGAAAAATAGGAGGAGGTCAATGAAAACCTTTAAAAGGGTCTCCCCGTCTTTAAGCAGGCATTTTCAGAAATTTCACATATTAACTGTGCTTAACTTCCTTGGCTAAAATTCAGTGACAGTTTCGTGAAGTCACTTCATGTCCTGCCTGCAACAGACCAGAGGACCACGAAAGGCAGAAGCAGGCTTGAGAGAAAGAGCAGGCTTGCAGCAGAGATGTATGATTTGTAATGTGTGCGGGTTTTTTTGTTGGAGGAGCTGTTGTTTGATTAAAAAACCAAACAAACAAAACACCAAAAGCACAAAGAAACAAACAAAAAACCAAAACTCAAATGCAAGATAGTAAAGTTTTTATTATTCATTCCTTCCAGTCCTACCCCTTCTGTACAAGTCAGTTCAGACAACTTTGGGCTTCTGTTTTGGGTTTTATATCATTGTCCCCTTGCTTTCTATAGTTATAAAGCTGAAGACTTTTTTTTTTTTTTTTAATGTTAATGTTCCTCCTCTGAGGAGCAAGGGTACCCCAGATGTGTATTTATCTGTTTGCCAGTTCAGGTGCTTATTGGTGCTGCACTCAAAATGCTGAAAAAAGTTACTACAGGCATTCCT
>NW_010333538.1:0-795 GCF_000700745.2 Antrostomus carolinensis | reverse complement strand
CTGAGGAGGTCTGCACTCAACAGAATCTGATGTACACATTCACTCTTACCTGGTTAAGCACAGGCCACTCTCAAAGCATTTTGTTACTCCGATTCGATTACCCTGCAGGCAGTTACTGTCTAGAAGGATTTATTCAGTAGAAGATACTCAAAACTTGTATTCAATACTAAAGCTCTGCATTAATGGTTGCTTTGTGACAGGAGGTACCTGGAGACATTCAGCCCTGTGTAACATTCAGATTCAGAGTTCTGTATATATTTCAGAGTCATCTTATTTTGACTATTTTCATAAGTTAAAACAACAAAACCCCACAAAAGTTGGAAGATTTTATGTGCCCTCCGAGATCAGAATTAATGAACATTTTACTACAAATCTGAGACACATTCAAATTTAAAGTGAACCACACTGTTTATTGCCAATATTAAACCACAACAATTACATTAACAATTTTGCAATCAGTTGGCATATAGTTAATTCCCAGGATTTTTAATTAAAGTGGATTCGGAAGATAATTCTTTAATCAAAACTATCAATTATCTGATACACAAAGTAACCAACTTTAGGTGGGCTTCAGTATAATATAATAGATTTTAAAGACTGTGTTGGGTTTGGGGGGCTGGTTTTGGCAGTGAGGGAAGGGGCTACAGTGATGGCCTCTGTCAGAAGCTTCGTGAAGCTCCCCTGGCTCCAAGGCACACCAGCTCCAGCCCAGGCTGAGATAATTAATAATAGAGAAACGCCCCACAGAATCCATATTCTGTCTGGAAAAGAGGAAGGTGGAGAGAACCTGGAGGA
>NW_010333537.1:46796-63457 GCF_000700745.2 Antrostomus carolinensis | reverse complement strand
TGGCGGAGCCGCGACTGGGAGCTGTTGGGGAGGGGGGTTACCCCTGTAAAGCCTCTTGCGAGACCCCCGCGGGTCGGGCTCAGCCTGGGGCCGTGGGCTCCACTCCCGTGGTAAAGCGTTAGCCAACGTGGCAGTGCACGTCCTGAATCCATGAGGTAAAAGACACTCGGTTAATTGCTGGACAGTCTTTATTATTATTATTTTTCCTTTTTAAATGTTGGGCTCCCCAACGCCACATCATTTGAACAGTCTTGGCCCTTGCGTGTAGCCTGTGCGTTCCTGTGTGGGGCTGTCACCTGGAAACAATGCTTTCAACACAGAAAATGTGCTCTAATTCCCCTCTTGTATAAGAAAAGAAGAAAAAAAAAAATAAAGGAAAAAGTTAGACGTCAAGGAAATAAAATGTTGGGTTTTTTCAGAGCTCTCTCTCTCTCTCTCTCTATATATATATATATATAACTGCACATGGACATATATGAAAATGTGTTTAGTTATGAAACACAACACTGAGGGGGCAGTCCCCCTTCCTAGGGAAGGAAGAGATATACACTGACTTTAATATCCTATTAAAATCTTTGGGTGCTGGGGCAATCTGTCATTTTTACAGGGCTTTAAAAGAGTCAATAGAACTATATGTGGGTTTTGACTCAGTACATTGCAAATGTACCTGGTGTGGCCCCACCTCGAATGCTGTTGCTGGGGCAATCTGTCATTTTTACAGGGCTTAAAAGAGTCAAAGAATAGAAGTATCTGTGGGTTTTGACTCTCAGTACATTCCAAATGTGCCTGGTGTGGCCCCACCTCGAATGCTGTGTTCAGTTCTGGAGCCCCCAACATCAGAAGGACATGGACCAGTTGGAACGAGTCCAGAGGAGGCCACGAGGATGATGCGAGGGCTGGAGCAGCTCTGCTGTGAGGACAGACTGAGAGAGTTGGGGCTGTTCAGCCTGGAGAAGAGAAGGCTCCAGGGAGATCTTTTAGTGGCCTCCTAGTATCTGAAGGGGCTCCAGTAAGGGTGGGGATGGAGTTTTTATAAAGGGAGTTAATGACAGAACAAGGGGAAATGGCTTTAAACTGGAAGAGGGGAGGTTTAGATGAGATATTAGGAAGAAATTCTTTGCTGTGAGGGTGGTGAGACAGTGTCCCAGGTTGCCCAGAGAAGCTGTGGCTGCTCCTCCCTGGAAGTGTTCGCGGCCAGGTTGGATGAGGCTTTGAGCAACCTGGTCTAGTGGAAGGTGTCCCTGCTGATGGCAGGGGGGTTGGAACTGGATGAGCTTTAAGGGCCCTTCCAACCCAAACCATTCTATGATTCTATGATTTTAATTTAGTAGTCCAACTTTTGAGGATGGTATGTCTTCAGTTTGGAAGTTTCAGTATAAAGATGTATTGAGTTTCCCTCAGTTCCTGTGTAAGACATCAAGGTGTGCATTGCTAACATTAAAGAAATGTGCTGAATGTGAACTACTGCACAAACTTAGATCTTTGTAAAGTCACGTCCTTGAAGGGTGTTTGTTTCTGTTTAATTCTCAGCATTTTTCTTTTTGCCATGTTAACGTTTCCCTTCACCTCCTTCCATTGCAGGTGGAAAAAAGGACAATCTCTTCATTCATCTAGATATTTTCTTCATGTAAAGGGGCATGTGGTAGTTCTGTTGATCTGAGAACAACAATACAATCGCTTTACTCACTGGTGTGTTGCTGCACATAACAGCTTGCTCTGTGGGCTCTTGCTTTGCTTTGGGTGCAATGCAAGGGGAAAAGAGTAAGTGCACGGTAGCAAGACAGGGCACACTGAGATATATGACAATTCTTTATTTCCTTTGTTTTGCTTCAATACATGAAAGATGAAGGCTGTGTAAACTCTCCCATACCTGGCTGTTATTTTGAGTAGTGGAAAAGCCATGAAGCAAAACCAAGTGTTAGAACATTGAGTGCTTCTGTGGTTTATAATCAATTTTATGGCTGTGATTTGCACAGCATTCAGAACCAGTGTAGTGTTTTGCTCAGAATTTACTGGCTTAATCATTCAGTGAGATCCTTGAATTTTACAGCAGTCAAAAAGTTCCTGGATGCCAGGAGTGAACACTGTATATACCAAAGGTACAATCTGTTTTATAAGTAACTTCTCAAGTAAATAATGTGCCCTCCTTGAGAAAGTCACTTATGTTTTACCTCTGTAGAGCTTCCTTGCTTTGCTAGACCATAGAAGAATATGATTGTCACCCAATCTATATTTTTTCCTCTCAAAAATGATTGCATACCTGTTTTCTACATTGTAAATTGGCCAATAAGGCTTTTCTCCCAGTGCACAGTAAAAACCATAACCTCAGTATGGGATTGGAGAGAGTTATGAGTCTTCATTTGTGACAAAAGTAAGGCTTAGATCGTTCAGAAAGTGGAATCCAAACCAAAAGTAACAAGGCAAAGTGAATTTGGATGATCTTGATCAGGGGTTCACAGAAGATTAGGGAGGCAAAGCAGCCTTGGCAGGCAGCACTAGTACTACAGAATACCAGTGAAAATGTTTGGTAGGTGCACAGCATTTGTTCTGGAAGGAGAAGCAGCAGCTCACATTCTGTGTGCCTACTGAGCAGACTTCCAGAGTGGGGTTAATGATACCATTAAGATTTCAGGAAATAGCAGAAGTATGGTTTTGAATGTAATTGTTTAATTGTCTGCATCAGGGTTCATCTTTAGCCAAGGCATTACACTCCAGTCCTGCAGTTTTAAGAGTTTAACTGCCTGGATTAAGCCTCTCTACTGTAAAAGTCCATGTGGCTACAGTAAACATAATAGTGTGAATGAGATTTCAGGAACAAAACATTAAAGGTTTGTTGAAAACACAATTTGTAAGTTATTTTTTTTAAGTTACTTTCACAGATGCTCTTTAAAGGTTACAGAAGAAAATGATAACTATAGCAACTGCTGAGATTACTGACAGATGGAAATAAGCTCTGTTTCTGATGTTAACCATTACTTGTCTTCAAGTTTCTTATGGTTCCACTTTATTTTGATATAGCATCTTTCCAACTATGTTTGATATTCTGTATTTTACTTCTTCATAGGAGGTGAATATTGAATTCGAAGCACATTCCATATCAGACAATGACTATAATGGGATAAAGAAATTACTACAACAGGTACTTTGATTTTTTTGGTTAGCTTGGTTGGTATTTCCATTAATGAATAAAATCTGAAGAGTTATGCAAAGTCATCAGTTCACATTTTTTGTTGATTCGTAGTTTTACTATGTTTCAGTTCAGGAAGATTAAATAATTACAGCCACAGTGAACATGTGTCTCCTAAACCATGTTTCCAAGAACTTTACCCAGTGAACTGTAGGGCTGTTCTTCCACAGTGTGTATAATCTTTCCATCTTCATTGTGTTAGTTGCTGCCAGAAAAACTCATTCAATGTTAATCAGCTCCTGGAAGGTTTTTCTTTGTAAATTACAACCTTTAGAAACAGACAAACAAGAAATATGTCTTGAAAGTGGCAGCTTCCAGTCTTCTGTCTGTTTCTCTTGTACAACTTTTGCTCAGCAATCATTCAAATCATACCAAACTTTAAAGGATACCAGATTTGCAAAATGCTGGCTTGTGGAGGGTTGAGGATCAAGCGCTTCAAGAAACTGATTTTCAGTCTTTCAATATTATATTGAAGGAAGTCAAATAAGCAAACTCATTAAATGGAAATTAAAAATGGAATTTAAAAAAAATTCCTGACTTTATTTTTCACTAAGTCAGCTATGATATATCATCAGGACTAAAACTTCTTATTACTTATCTCTTATTTTCCAGTTGTTTCTAAAAGCTCCTGTTAACACTGCTGAATTAACTGATATATTAATACAGCAGAATCATATTGGAAGTATTATCAAGGTAAGACAGAATTTACCTTTCTAAATTAAGTACAATACTTTTTTATGTTGAAATAACAGACTTTCTTTGTAGTTTGTATGCTTTCTTGCTTTTTTGCTTTGAGAATAATTGTTCTATGGGAGCTCAAATTTTCCATGCCTACTTTCAGCCAAACAAATTGTTGATTTGTTGTTTTGTTGAGTTTCTTTTTACATATGGAAGGCTTTTCACTTTTCTGTCTGATTTTAAATGTAGTAGAATAATAATGTTGAAAATGCTGTGGAGAAGTTTGTTATCATCTCCATAAGAAGTAGGACTTGGTGATCTCCCTGCATTCTCAGGATGTGCAGAGATACAAACCAGAACTATCCTGCGTGCAGTTTCATTTTGTGCAGAGTTCTTTGGACATAGGAAAGGATCCCAAAATAAATCCTGAACAGGTTCTGCTGTGGCAGTGGAGCACTCTGCAGAGTCTTCTGAGTTACTTCTGGTTAAGGAAGCTGTTGAGTACTGTGTCGTGCTCAAGATGTGATGGCCACGTTACTTTCAAACCCAAATAAGCTGCCCACACAGGGCACAGTTGTGCTGTTGTACCATGTTTCATGGCGTCATTGCTTTACATTCCCTTTTTGTCCTGTGCCAACAGTTTTTTCTGCCCAAGTTTAATATGATCCAACTGCGTGACCCCCATTTCTTTCCTCAGGTTGAGTTTTGTTGAGCTTTTTGTTTCACGCTCTAGTAAAGTTCTGTTGCTCTATGCTTTTTAAGACTTTGCAAGTTTATTTCCCTGAAACTGAAGAAAATTGGTTTTGCTTAAGATATTACCATCCCTTTTACCGAGATGATGCTTATTATATATAAGCTATCAAATTTTAGTGCCTTTCAAAAGATCCTGTAGCAGATACATGACCTGGCTCTCTATATAGCTGGCTCTGAGTACACAGAGACATTCAATGATGCGACACTTTCATAACCGTAACCAGAATTAGTAGGTTTTGTGTTTACACAGTTTACCTGGATGGTTGTCATCTGCTGAGCATCTTCTGGAAAGAAAAACATTTCTTGCTGCAGGGAGCACAAATGGAATGTCAGTATGAGTTATTGCTTTTCCTCTCTTTAAATAGCAAGCAGAAGTCCAAGAAGACAGTAGTGACGATGATGAAGATGATGACGAAGTCTTTGGTTTTATAAGCTGCTTAAACTTAATGGAAAGGAAGGTTGGTATTCCTCATTAATGTCTAGACAGTAATAAGTCAGACTACATCCTGCTTTTCTGCCTTGTATTAAAAGCCTAAACAGCTGGATCAGAGTTTTTAATTCCACCATGGAGGACTATGGTCTTAAAAGTTGCACATCACTTAGCTTTCCTCTGGATCTAGTCCTGTGTAACTTGCTGGAGGTCAATTGTAAAGAGTGGAAGAGAGAGTTAAAACTGGGTCTGGTAACTAGTTCCAGGCTAACTGAGCTGTCAGCCTCTTGTATTTCTTGACTTTCATCTTTCAGCTTATTGAGTGTTGCTCTTGAGTCTCCTGGTGTTGCTGTTCCTACCTGTGTTCCTATCAGTTAAGAACTTTTGTTCACCTTCAGCTTCAGGGTTGGTAAATAATTTCAGAGAAATTATACAGTGCTTTAGAGGCTGCTTAAGGAAATTGCCCATATGCCTGTAGAATATTCCCCTAAAGTTCACATTCAAGGTTTTCTTGTGTAAATAATTGTTCTATAATGTAAAGAAAAGATACCTTTTGATTCTAGGGTACACAGTGTGCGGAACAAATCAAAGAGCTGATTCTGAGTCAGTGTGAGAAGAGCTGTGAACAGCATGTAGTTGGACAACTGGAGAAGCTCCTAAATGACAGTACTAAGCCTGTGGGTCTTCTGCTAAGTGAAAGATTCATTAACGTCCCACCACAGATTGCTCTGCCCATGCACCAGCAGCTTCAGTAAGTTTGTTTGGGCTTTTTTTGAGGTAATGTTGAATAGTACTTATTTTTTCATAAATCTTATGTATATGGAACTATGTTAAGACAGGTGATAACTATAGATATGAGTAAGATGTGAACAGAAAAGAATATTTTCATCTCATATAAGGTCTTTAGTTATTTAGGTTTTTTTAATATCTTTAGACTTATCAAACCCTTTATACTTTGAGAGGAAATAATTTAAGAATACGTGCTGTTCTACTGCTGAAATAGCTGTGTGTATATTGTAGTTCATCTTTGTATTGCAGATTATTTTCATATTGACCTAGGAAAATTTGAAAATGAGAACTTTTTGTAATATGCTGATAATGAGCAACATGGATGTTTGTGCTCATGTGTTAAATGTCTAGCTCTGGAATGGAAGATTTGGGCTGAGGGACAGGTTTAAAAGGTGGATGAGTTCTAGCCCATGAAAACAGTTTGCAGTGTTTTGATTAGTTTCAAGTAAATGAGTGAAGCAGGTTAGGTGCTGGTTGATCTCTACCAATTCATAGATTTATGTGATAGGCTGGGTGACAGTAAGTAAATAAATCCTCTGAGATGCAACATTATATTGTTTTAGTGCCATGTTGAGAACCAGGAAATAAGGAACTCCAGTAATTAAATTAAGATTTTTTTTTTTTTTAAACAAAAATGTTTTGGGTTTTTTTCTTCTTTTCTCTAGTGCAAGGTGAGATTAGAAGTCAGATTAAGTTGACTGCTGTCATGGCTCATTTAAACAACAAAATAGACCTTTAAGGAATTCCTACTTTGAAAGAAATTAGTAATTCCTTTAAGAAATTAGTAATTCCTTTAAGGAATTACTACTATGAAAGAAAATGTGGTTTTAAAAACCTTGGTCGGGAAGGTTTTTAAAGAATGAAATGAGGTGCTTGAGGCCTGGCTTCGAGGTTTATCACTAGTACAGCACTTGTCACAACTAAAATTCAGGTTTCATCCTCTTTGTCTTAAAGGGTTTGGAGTGTTGCAGTGACAACATATTTAACGCAAGGGTGGGCAAGAGTATCTTCTGACTCTTCAGTTCTAGTTCCTCATGCAAGTGATAGTGTGATGAATTTTCAGGAGAGTTGCACTTAGAATCATTTCACAGACTCTCTACCATGAACAATATTCTGGGGGGAAAAAAGGGTTATATTGTAAGGTGTGGAAAGATATCCATAATTTTATTGTTTTAAAGTGCACATGGTATTTTTAAGTACTAGGAATGTGTGTGCAAAATTTATGTGCTGCAGCACTCATGAAAGAGTAGACTGCAATGTGAACATCTTTTCTATATTAATACATTATAGGGTTTGCTTATACACTTGTTGAGGGTTGAAATTGTGTGTGTAAACTTGTATTTTCAAATATTGTGTGTAAACATTTATTTATCTTTAGGAAAGAGTTGGCTGAGGCACAGAGAACAAACAAACCTTGTGGAAAGTGCCACTACTATCTTCTTATCAGCAAGACCTTTACAGAAGCCACAAAGAGCAATTCAAAGAGGAGGGATGGGAGAAATCAGCAAAAGGAGGAATTAATGTTTGCAAATGCAGAGGAAGAATTCTTTTATGAGGTAAATACGTGGTTCTTTTAATATACAATGTTTATTTTTTTAATATATCAGCAAAAAGGTGTTTCACCTTAAATTCAAGGGGGGCTTTTAAAAAGATATGGTCATATAGCTTTTAAATTAAATCCAGCTTTTTTTAGAGTAGTGTTAAGAAATGAGCAAGCAAGCTATTTTTGTGTATTGAACACAACACCTTTTGTATTTAGAGCATCATGGAGAGGTGTGCCATCCGTAAATCCAAATTATTGAATTAATCCTCGGTATTGGCATGAATTTACTAATAAGGTATTTGTATCAGGTCACAATTCACCTGACTATAAGATGGTATGGTGTAGCCTGCCTGTCACAGCACTACTACCTTATAAAGTCTCCAGTGCTAGGAGGATAATGGAAAAATTCAAGGAATACCTGAAATAAACAGAGATTTTAGGGAAAAGATCACATGTTGCTTTGTCTTGAGGCCAGTGTCTTGGCCTCAGAGAATTAACAGATCTCATCTCTTTACTCATATAGCAATGCTGAAGAGATGGAGTTGAATGTAATAATTCTCAGACTTGTTGAAATACTGTGAATGAAATGCCCACATTTTTAGGATGAACAGATGGTAATAAATCTGGGTATTGAATTTAGCAGCATAGAATCATAGAATCTCCTGGTTGGAAAAGACCTCTGAGATCAAGTCCAACCATACCTGTCCACTACTAAGTCATATCTCCAAGCACCCCATCTAGCATGTCCCAGGCCTTCTGAGTTGACAGAAGTTTGAAATTCCTTTTGTTTGGGGAACAGTGCAGTTGACTTCTTTAATCTAAATAATAAAAAATGCAAAAAACCTGTTAAATTGGTGTGTCAGCTGAGCAGAGAAGACTGCCCGTGGGTGTGTGAATTGCAGGGAGTGCAGGTTAGCTGGAATATTGTCAGTGAGATTCAAACCAATATGATTTACATCACAAGTGACATTCAAGAGTGGCAGCTCAAACAAGAGGTAGTAGCTTGCAAAGGTGCTCTAACAATCACGTGTCACAACTTTAAGCACTTAGAATAATGAAGATTCAGAAAAAATGCAGAGGAATCTCTGTTAGAATCTTAATCAGCATCTTGATATTAAGGCATGTTGTTACTTAAATATACAAATCTCTTTTCTTTGCCCCTACACAGTTAGTCCTGTGTCAGAAAAAACAGCTGCTGAGGCTTTATTTAGATTTTGTAATGCAATTAAATGCATTTCTCTGGGATCTTAACAGATGCAAAGCTCTGCATTGGTGTCATTGTTGTATTATGTGGAAAGCTGATTTGTCTCTTTCCTTTTGGATAGCTGTTATTTTCAAAAACTGCTCAGAATAAAAAAACTTTTGAAGATCCAAACAAGTAGCTATCACTTCTCTATTCTGTCTCTATTCTACTTGGGACAAGTATGTTAATAAAAAGTGCTAAAATACTGAGATGAAAATATTACTTGATATTTCCTAAGGTGACCTGTCTACACAGTTCTGCTGGTCCCAAGCCAGATCAAGAGAGGGAAAGATGCAGGAAATTAAATTAAAAATGTACTTTGAAATGCAAAGTATTTTTCATTGTTCTTTATTTTTTTTCCAAAGCTTTAAAAATATTATTCTACAGTATTATTGCTTTGTCAAGAGCCCATTAGTTTTCATTTCTGGCAGTGCCTACAGGATAAAGTACTTGCACATGCATCATATGGTTAATGGCAAAGGTTCCTGTGTGTAATCATTCATTACCCTCTCTGTTGGAGGCTATGATATGGCTGTAATTTTATTTCTTGGGAAGAAGAAAAATGTAAGTGGGTGAATTCTTTGTTAGCTGTAGGGAATGCTGTTGTAACCTCTCTGCAGTAACAAGTTTGGGATTTTCTTTTTGTGTTCCTGTCACAGCAGCTTTACCAACTGAATTGGAACTCTTATGTGAACATGTTATTGAAAAGCTGAAGGACAGAAGCCTGTGATGCCCTTATGTCCACGGGTGTTATGTTCTAGGAGGCCTGTTTTGTATTTATCTCTGTTTTGTTATTTTGAGTGCTATTTTAAAGACTAATTGTGTGCTTTTTATCTAAATTGCAATAATTTTCAACTCAAGTGGATTGACTCAAACTGAACATGGCTTTTCTTTTTAACGGCCTTTCTAGTGTTTTGAACAAATTCATTTGAAACATTATGGAGGGTATTAGATTAAGTGGGTCTCCATACTTAATGTATACGTGTTAAATTAGCATTGGAGTGTATATCCTCCCTGATCACACATAATGTTAATTAGATTGACATAAAATAGTATTAAATGCAGTGAGGCAGACACTTAAAACCAAATAAACCAGAGAGATGCCTTTTTGCACTTGGCAGTTCCCTGTGCTTTATTCTGTTCCTTAAAATGTTATTGAGGGAGCAGAAGAAAAGTTCTGTTATAACCAAACTTGGAATTGATTAAATGTTTAGGGCCTCCATGGCTCAGATTGTTTGTTCTTGAGCAAAGCCACTCAATTAATTTGATAGTTCTTCCAAAATTAAATTTATAAGCTTGAAATACTGTTAGTAAATAGCAAACCCAAAAGGAGACTGGATCTTAACTTTCCCTGCAAAGGGAAGTAGTTAGGTAAGTTTTTTTTCTACTTAGGAATCCAATTCATACTTCTTTATCTGACTTGTGTGAGGACTAGAAACATTTGTTAGGTAAGTTTTTCTTATCCATCAAGCATTTTGTCCAAGAAAGCTAATAAAAAGGCACTGTACTATCTGTGTGCAGTATGTATCACTGAAAAGAAATAATACACATTATGGACACCTACCTATTTGAAGAAGCAACCTTTATAAATCTGTCTTTCAGTGACTCCAGCAATCTAGAGACTTTCCAAGAGCTTTTTGAAATTCTCCTCAGGATTCTTATTAGTGCCCATCCCCTTCATACATAATTTCTCTTGGCAGTGTGAAAGAGGGGATTAATGTACCACGTATTCTTACTGAAATGTTAATTGTTAGGACCCTGAGCAGTTTTAGAGCACACCACAAAAAGGCCTGTTCATTGCTCCAGGCCTTCCACACGTTGCACACACCAAGCTGTCATCTTCAGTGCAGACTCCATTCTACCTGTGCTTTCTCACAGTTCCTTTTATCTGGGATTTTGCTGATCTACTAATTCTTAAAATTACACAGCTAATGGTTACTCTTGTTCCAGGGCTGAAGGTCTGTTAAGAGCATGATATTCCTGTTATTGGTCAAAGATCACAGTAGCTTCTAAGGGTTGGCATTTCTTAATGTGATAATATGGAGTGAGATGCTGGCTTAAAACCATTTAAAAAGAGAGACAGTCAAGGGCATTGATTTCCCCCACCCCCACCCTGGTTATGTCTTTTTTCTGATACCACACTAGAATGATACTAATAATTTTAGAATTTTATATGAATTTTAGAGATTATAAATTAAAGTAGTTAATAGTGGATTCTCTTGTAGATTTTTCTTGGTGGGCCTTTTGAGATGGAAGAAAATAACTCCTTAATAAGCGTGTGCATAATAAGGATGTAATTTTTACTTTGTTTAGGTGATGTATTGTCTTTATATTAATTAAAAATTTTAATCCTAATGCATTTATTTCTGTTGTTTAGAAAGCCCTTCTGAAGTTCAGCTACTCTGTGCAAGAGGAAAGTGACACCTGTTTGAGTGGCAGATGGTCCTTTGATGACGTACCCATGAAACCTTTGCGGACTGTTATGATAGTTCCAGCTGATGGAATTAATGTAATTATGGAGAAGCTCAAAGACTATCTCTCACTCTGAACTTCCCTGTAAACACCGTTCAGCCATGCAAAACTCTGACTTAATGACATTTTTAGAAGACTGCTATGGAGTGAGTGGTTTTGTACTGCTCAGATGCTTGCTCTGTACACTTAGAAGACAAGTAGGTGGCACAACTAAAAATATCCATCAAATTGATATTTTTAAATACTGTATCTTATTATACTTTGATATCAACATTAAACAGTCAATAAAAACCCAGTGTTACAAGGAAATTTGAAGATCTGCTCAGTATGTTTTTAACCGAACCTGAATCATACATTTTTGTGACAAAACCATCCATGCAACTCCTTTTCTTAAGAAAAGTGCTTTTTGCCATGTTTCTTCTGTTAAATATGTTTATGTCAAAAGTTTGAAATAATTACCTGGGTTAAGATGGGGATGTGTATTGCATATACTGTTTTTATTTATATTTGTCCAATATATGACAGTTCAGTCTAAAATCATTGAATAATACATCTTTGTTCAGTGGAAGTTTGGGGAAATTTTTCATTTTCTTTGCTGTCATTGTTAGTTTTCTGTTCCTCCTTCATGGTTGAAACAGGTGACAAATGATTGATCACTTCCTGCAGAATATCCTTACTTTCACTAGGAGGAAGATTGCTAAAATAATACTGAGGTACCAACTCCACGAATCTGGTGAGGAAATAAGAAAAAACATTATTTTTTTTTTTTTAACTGAATTTTGAAGTATTTCAATTGCTATTTCCAGGCTTGTACAAAAGACACCTGCAACGTGCTGATGCATACAGCTAGAAAGTTGGAATTTCAACTCCAAGCCAAAACTCTCTGCAAGACGTAGTAGCAGTTTGTGCTTTCAGTAGACTTGCACTTAATATCCTCAGTCTACACTTCAGGTGATTGTCGTTCAGTTCTCAATGCTGCAGATGGCATTAAATAGTATTTTTTCTAGATTTGAACATATTTTTGGTTCAATAAAAGTATGAAGGCTTTCTTCTGAGCATTGAAAATAGAAAAGTTAGCACAGTGAAATGTATTTTCTTGGTGTAGAGTTTTGTAGAAAGAAAACTGTAATTTATCTTGAATTCATAAACAGTTGATACGAGATGATTTAGCTGTCTGGGTACATAAAACATGTCAAGAAAAAGATTTGCTGGAAAATAGATTTTCAAGGAACAAAGAAATTTCCAGCTACATTAATTTATGAGTACACTGATGTGTTAACTCTTCCTTAATTTTTTTTTCTGTGTATTTTACCTTTCAAGAAACCTTTGCTACTTGTAAGGTGTTTTTTTAGGGGATGAACTGGCAGGCATTGAGAGTTAACTTCAGCACCTGAACAGATCAGCACACGTTAGGAAATAGAAAAGGCTGACTTAAATGGTATTTTGTTTTACGTTAAAAGAATAGTAGGGGTGTGAGATCACAGTTCTTTCAGTTTTTAATAGTTCTGAGCTCTAATGCAGTGAGTGTTCTGAGTGAAAATGAAGACATCAAGCAACGCTACACAGAGTGACAGAACAATACTGAAAACAAAGAAATAAAATTAATTCCACATATATTCCCTAGTGTATATAAAAAGTGTGAAAAACAACAATTCCTTCACCCTTTCAGTGATACCAGCTCCTCTTGCTTGACTAGGTATGAAAATTGGCCTTTTATGGCTGTTTTACTGGTGGGGGTTTGGTTGTTTCTTTTCCTTTGTTTTGTTTTTTTTCGGGGGATGTGGTTTTGGTTGGTTTGGTTTTGTTTGTAAACCTACATCTGTACCTAGAGTGAATCAGTTATGCTTGAAATGATTTCTCAACAGAACCAGTAGATAAAGGAAAAAGAGGAGATGACTGGAGTTGACTTCTCCAAGTGTTGACTTAAGTTACACTTTTGTGGTAGAGGTGTGAGTGAAGAAACAGTTTCATTGTTGGTAACTTACAGATCAGGTGATATCTCAGAGACCACTCTGATGGAATTGTCTTCTGATATACTGAATTCATGGAATAAAACCCATTCAGGAATCTTTCTGGTGTTACAATATGATGACAAAGGATGAAGCTGGGCCACTTGTTTGTGTGTTAACATTAAGTAGTTACCTGAGCCATCTACATCACGAGCAATCTAAAAAATAATGTCAAAGAGTTATCCATTACTTAATTGAATGTTCAAGATGCATAGTTCAGTGTTTGCCTATTATACCTATTATATTAAAAGCAGGAATTAAACTTGTATTCAGATACTTTCAACTGGAGACCCTAAACCTCTTCCCAAATTTCTGCAGGAAAGCTAGGGACTGGATTGAGTTAAAATGTTGATCTGTGTATTTGAAAGGAAACTGCCTGCAGCAAATGAGGGCAAGCTTATATAGTAAATATCTGAACTTAGCTTTGAAGGGTCTGTGTGAAAATATGTATTCTTAAAGAATTACAAGACTTTAAAATACAATGTGTGGCTGGGCACTTGAAGTAATACAATATGGGGGGGTCATTCTTGTGTTTAGGTGGAGCATAAGGATGTGAAGGAAAGCATGTCTTCAAGTGGGAATAAATTAATCTTTCTTGTTTATGTTTACAGTTGCAGTTACAGTACCTCATTAGGTTGAGGTGAAAAAAGCTGTATATTATGTATACATAAACATATTCAACAAGTCAATTCTCTATTTCCCGGGTATTTTCACAAAAACATCTTCAAAAAGGAAGTTAAAGAGGTTTTTTTTGAGGTAAAATGGTTCTTTGAGTGAAAGGCATATTGATAGTTTTCCTCTTGCAGTGAAGCCTGTGGACTTCATGCTGTGATAGCTGAACCCCAGAGGGAAGATCAGAATTGGCAGAAGTGTTTGTCTCATACACTGTGGAAAAAATGGCTTTTGTCTTCTCTGATGATCAAGATTTTATTTTGCCCTGTCTGATGATCAAGATTTTCCTACCTAACTTAAGTTCTCTGGAAACATTCTATACAAGTTAACAGTACAGTAAGATGAAAGCACAATATTTTTCCTTACGTGCATAAAGTAACCAGATAAGAGAGATTTCTTAATGCTCAGTATATTTTCTTTGGATCCAAAGTCCGGTTCTGAAATGGGAAGTTCAATACGCTTCATAATTTCTACTAGTTCGGCTCGGATAATTTCTGCCATCCTCAGTGCAGAACAGCTTAGAAAATAATCACGACACCATTTCTCATTAGTGTAGTCTGTGGAGGAAAAAGACAGTATTTTGGCTTAAAGCAAAGTCTTACTGATAGGTCCTGTCCACAGATACTGCTCTGCAAAATGGTCTTTGACTAGTGCAATAAATTAAAAATATTTTGGAGTAGCTCTGCCAGAGCTGTCCAAAATCCTGATAACAAGAAACATATGGACAGCTTTACACTCATTAGTCTTGCTTGTAAAGTGAGTGGGCAATACTTGATATCCTGACTTAATTTTGATGGAATTTTAGCTATATTTTTCTGAAAAAAAAAAATTAAAATCCCATATTTGGCCTGTAAAAAGTAGTAGCTTGAAATAGAATGAGTAGCAACTCTATTTTCAGGCTTTCTGGATTCAGGCCAGGCTATGGAACTGAAATCACATCTGTAGTGCTGGTGATGATCCTTCGTGCTGGTAAAGGACAGGTTCTCTTGGACCTCTCTTCAGCATTCAGCTGAATCTGAAACAACCCTACTCTCCTATCCTACATTTTTTATGCAAATCCATTATTCCAACATCTAAGTACTGAACTCAGGCTAAATGAACCTGAGCAAGATGTTTGAGCGCAGGAGAATGCTGCCAAGAGCTTCTGTCTGCTGGCAGTGCAGTCCCCTGGCTTTTATTTAGTTTCCTGTCAACGTCAACTTTACTACTTTCAATTTTTAAACTTAAATTTCCTTTTTAGTTGACAACTATCAGAAAAACACCAGAATTGTTAGGCTGGTGGGGGAATCAAGTCCCTCCTCAACTGCTTATGTAATTTGTCATCATAAACATGGATTATGTGCTCTTACAGGAGAAATTTGAGAAGAAACTTCTTTACAGTGAGGGTGACAGAGCCCTGGGACAGGCTGCCCAGGGAGGGTGTGGAGTCTCCTTCTCTGGAGACATTCAAAACCCACCTGGGCGCCTTTCTATGTGATCTCATTTAGGTTCCTGCTCTGTCAGGGGGATTGGACTGGATGATCTTTCGAGGTCCCTTCCAATCCCTGACATTCTGTGATTCTGTGAAACCATCTTTCTGTTTTTGTACAGCATCACTTCAAATGACAATTTTAGTGGTGCTTACGTATCCCTGTTGGATGAGGTACAAAGTCCTAGGTCACTTCCAGTTAGTTAATAAACTAAAACTAATGTTTGTTTGTAACAGCTACTATCTCAGATTTCTCTCTGCAAATTAGCAATTCTAGAAAGAACCGTTCAAAAAAGGTTTATATAACTAAATACCAACCATGTTCAGTTTGGTTTTGTTTTTCCCCCAAAATGATGACAATGTGCTTCATTTGGTCTGTGTTTGGGTACACTTACATTGACTTGCAGACTTTGCACTGGCTTCCTTGAAGGCGTTGAAGATATTGATAAGAGTAAAGTGATCTCCTGCAGGGTGTGAGAATTTTCGCCAGCAGGTAAGAGCAATCTCTTCTGTTCCAGGAGGTGCGTGTAAGAAGCAGTTAGGAGCTTGGAAAAAAAATCAAGCCAGTGGTTATTGACAAGTAGGTGCATGCACAAATAGTAACTCCACTGATATTTTGGGTTGTTTTTTTTCCTTTTAGTTCCATTTAGGCTTCTGCTGATGAAGAACTGAATCTACTGCATTCACTAAAGTTTTATTTATACAGATTTTCTTCCAATCTCTTGTTTATTTAATTTGTGCTGTAAATGCAAAAGAAGGTGAGCAGCTTTCTGCTAGACTGATGCCAAAAATGCTTCATAGTGGCATGATCTAATTTATCCAGAATCCAAACATACAGTTTCTTTAATATAGAAAGAAACTAAATCTATGGATGGCAATGCTCATGACAGGGAGGTTGGAAGTGGATGAGCTTTAAGGTCCCTTCCAACCCAAACCATTCTGTGATTCTATGGCTCTATGCCTTCATATACTAGTGTATGTTGGAATTTGTGCCTTCCAGTGCATTTTCCTTCTGTTGTGGTTCTGTACTACATAATTGTGGCTTTAGCAATGGTTCAGCTTTTTAAAAACTGAAGTGCACCTATGCTCAGTTGTTTACATTTGTTGTATATACTCATAGGTTGAGGCCAACTATTAAAAATCAAGTCAGCCTGAGCATAAAGCCAAGTTATTCTATAAAGAAAAGAACTAATGCAGCTTGGTTCTTTTTTGGACCACAAAGATGATGAGGGGCTGGAGCATCTGCCTGACGAGGAGAGGCTGAGAGAGCTGGGACTGTTCAGCCTGGAGAAGAGCAGCCTGAGAGGGGATCTGATCAATGTCTATAAAGATCTGAAATGTGGGGGCCAAATGGATGGGGCCGGGCTCTTCTCGGTGGTGCCCAGTGACAGGACAAGGGGCAATGGGCACAAACTGG
>NW_010333537.1:0-46696 GCF_000700745.2 Antrostomus carolinensis | reverse complement strand
ACCCACCTGGACACTTTCCTGTGCAACCTGCTGTAGGGAACCTGCTTTGGCAGGGGGGTTGGACTAGATGATCTCCTGAAGTCCCTTCCAACCCCAACCATTCTGGGATTGGTGTCCTTTGGGTTCATGTCATTGCTGCCTAAGACTCCTCACCAATTTCTGAGCCTAGGATATTCCCTCTGGGCACAGCACGATAATGCCATGCCAAAACATTCTCTACAGGCAAGGTTAAGCTGTGGCTGTTGAGCAGTAGCTAGCTCTCAAGCATTGATTCCATACTAGGGTTATACCATCAAACCAGTAGCATAGTGCTAAATATTGCTGAAGCCAACATCACTGTGTAACGCTGGGACCTGAAAGAATCTTTAAGTCTAGTCCTGTCCTGCACTATCTGGTGGGATCCTGAGACATCATTGTCATTATTTGCTATTTGAACTTCCTTCTGGAGTCACCTTCCTCTCAGCCATCCTAAAATCTTTGATTTTGTGCATCTTTGATGTATTAAGATTTCATAGAATCATAGAATGGTTTGGGTTGGAAGGGACCTTAAAGATCATCCAGTTCCAACCCCCCTGCCATCAGCAGGGACACCTTCCACTAGACTAGGTTGCTCAAAGCCTCATCCAACCTGGCCGAGAACACTTCCAGGGAGGAGGCATCCACTTCTTTGGGCAACCTGTATCTGACCACCCTCACAGTGAAGAATTTCTTCCTAATATCTAATCTAAACTTCCCCTCTTCCAATTTAAAGCCATTTCCTTGTTCTGTCATTAACTGGCCTTATTTCAAGAGCAGCTTTTATAGAACTAATAGGTTTTATATATCTGGGGTTTAATAGTTGGTTTGAAAGCTCTGTCACATCAAATTAAAGAAGTTCTGTAGTTAACAACCTTCTAATATAAATGTTCTTGCTCCAGACTTCAGGTGTCCAGTGTTTGGAGCCAGCTGCTTTGTCTCACAGTGGCATGTAGGAGCAGAGTGATCCATCAGGACAGAATGGGATGGATACTTAAGCTTGTGTTAGTTTTATAAAATATTTAAACCAGAGAAACAAGACCACAAAGTAATTCTTTGTGGGTCAACAGATCAGTATTTTCAACTGGAACTTCCCCTAATTTGCTGCTTCACTCTGTAACAAATATACATGGATATGAGATAAGAAAGTTCATTTTGAAGGTATGTTCTGTGTATTTAACCAAACATTGGGAGTTAACGGGGCATCTGAAGCACGGAATTGGAACACTACTTACAAATTCATTACTTGTATGCTTAAAGTAAAGACTTAAACAGCCAAAGATAGTCATTTACTTGAAATAAGCAGGATGTGGATAACAAAAGTTTGCCTTTGGGTTGCCTTTGTGGATAGACTTTGAAATCAGAGTCTACGTGGAGTTGGCAGGTGGCACAAGCCATGCAGTAGGACAATATTTCCAGTACCTGTTACCATGGCCGCGATGGTGAGCATTTCATCAACGCACTCAAATTCACACGAAGCCAGAATTGACTTTGACAGTTGTGGATCCAGGGGAAATTCTGACATGATAATTCCAAATTCAGAAAGGTTTCCATCATTATCCAGGGCTGCTAGATAATCAAGATCTTCCAAAGCCTGCATAAGGTTTTCAGGAGCTAATAAAAAGGAAAGATAATTCAAATTTTTGAGAATGGCTACATACAAATGAGTGCCTGAATCCTCATTATAATATTTCAGTTGTATATTTCCTGTGTGAAAATGGTAGAAGTCAGCTTCTATCATTTGACAACGGGTAAGAATAAAAAGTAATAAATGACTTGAACGGAAGGCTGAGAACATTCTGGCGGAAGGAAATAAGGGGCGACAATTACAGGGCTGCAAATAACTTTGTTGATTTTTTTTGTATCAGAGCAGTTTTTGTCAAAAGTCAGGACACAGCAAGTGCTGATTAGTGTAATTGCACCCAGACCATGTCAAAAATTCCTTGTGCTATTGACAGTATCAGGTCTTTTTTGTATGCGTGTTCGTTCTTTTTAAAGAGGGTTTGTCACATTTGTGGGGTGTTGAGAGATACACAACAGCTCTAGGAAAGAGGATTATAACCAAAAGACAAGCACTTACAGAAGTTGTAGCTGTCTTAATCAGTCTTGCAGATATTTGGAGTTCTCTTGGTTGCCTTTTTTAAAAAATTATGATTATTTTTTTACATATTTTATCATGATGTCAGAAGAAAAATGGGAACATAGTAAAAGAAAATGTCTCCCCAGCAATTGGCTCTACATTCTCACTGCACAAAATTAAAAGTTCAATTTTCCCTTATTGTAGGTTATAACTTCTTTATGACCTACATAGGTAGAAGTGAGAACAGTGAGGCAGAAAAAATAATGAATTAATCTAGGAAAATAATTAGGTAGGCTGAGAGAGTAATTTGGGGAAAAAGTAGGAAAGAAGTGAATTTGGGCCACTCAGTGAGTAGGAAATATATGAGATGGACTTGAACAGAGGCAAACATGAAAGATACAATGAGTCAGAGTTTATGGTTTAAGATGGACATCTGAGCAGTGAAAGCAGAGGAAAATGAAGACTGAATTGATGGGGTTTGTATCTTAGGTGTTAGATAAATGCAAGTGGAGACCTGCCAGGAGTGTTTGCTTCTGCATACGTTGAACACTGAGCTTTCAGGATAAATTGCTCCACATGTACTTTTCCTGAGGACTGCTGGAGTATCAACAATTAATTCAATTAATTGTTCAATTAATTCAGATTTGATCAATGGCATATTAAGCTTAGTCTATGAGGAGTAACTCCACAAATCATAGGTAATCTTCTTTCTTGGATGGGGGTGAATGAAATCAATAACCCACAAAACTGAAGATACAGAAAATGGCTTATACACATGGACACAAACATGCCTTTTTCATCAATTACCATTATATCTCATCAGTTATTTCTTGATGGAGCAAAAGATGCCATTTGCAGCAGCTCTTCTGATCATTGCAGCTGGATGGGAGTAAATAGCAAAGGAGTTTGACAAAGACTCCCCTTTCTCATCAGGTATCTAGCTGAATTTCTCCTTTACCCTTTTTTGTTGTTGTTGGGTTTTTTTCCCCCCACTTTCTCTTGCTTTTCTGCATCTGAGTCAGTGGAAGACAGAATCAGCGTATGTATACCCCAACCTGTCTACTATTATTGACTGCTTTTTCTTTTGATAGATGATGCCAGAAGAAAGTGAAGTGTTATTCTGCCTTTTTTTTTTTTTTAAGATTTTGAAAAAATTAGCCTTTAAGTGGTTTTTTTTTCAGCAACACTTTGTTCTGCTGAAAGAATGGTGTAATAAATTCAGATCCTCACAGTTGCAGTGATAAGAAAACATGTCTGAAAGGACAGGATTAAGCAAATAAGTACTTAAAATGAGAACTTCAGCAGATCTGTAGGAAATCTGCTGTTGATTAAAGTAGGTCCCTGTGGCAGAACGAGCATAGAAGAGCTTTATGTACAACCATGGTGGCTACAGTTCTGGGGCTACAAAGAGCGAACCTGAGGGCTGAGTAGAAGTTGCCAAGCCTACACTCTCCAAAAAGTAATTGCTAGAACATGACAGAAATGTGTCCAGCTCTGGAGCCCCCAACACAAGAGAGACATGGACCTGTTAGAACGAGTCCAGAGGAGGCCACCAGGATGATGCGAGGGCTGGAGCAGCTCTGCTGTGAGGACAGGCTGAGAGAGTTGGGGCTGTTCAGCCTGGAGAAGAGAAGGCTCTGGGGAGATCTTATAGTGGCCTCCCAGTACCTGAAGGGGCTCCAGGAAGGGCAGGGAGGGACTTTGGACAAGGGCAGGTAGTTACAGAACAAGGGGTGATGGCTTGAAAGTGGCAGAGGGGAGATGGAGATGAGATGTGAGGAAGAAATTCTTTGGTGTGAGGGTGGTGAGACAGTGTCCCAGGTTGCCCAGAGAAGCTGTGTCTGCTCCTCCCTGGAAGTGTTCAAGGCCAGGTTGGATGAGGCTTTGAGCAACCTGGTCTAGTGGAAGGTGTCCCTGCTGATGGCAGGGGGGGTGGGACTGGATGAGCTTTAAGGTCCTTTCCAACCCAGACCATTCTAGGACATTGGTGGAAATTTGGGAACTCTTGAAGTGTGAAGGTTTTTTCCTTCCAGCTCTTTTCAAATGTAGGTTTCTACTCCAGGCCTTATTGTAAGGGTCAATATCTTTTATGAGTTTGAATTCATAACTGCTCTCCTATCACTGCAGCAACTTTCTGCTTATTCCAGTTGAAGGAACTGTTTGATAGATTCTCTCTGTCTTATGGATAACAAGTTAAATTCTAGTCCTGTTGAATTTGATGGTAAAAATTCCACTACAGCAGGACTTGGCCTCATACCCAGTACTGGGAAACTAAGGACTGTACTGGCAATATTTCAGACTTCTGTGGGCTGCTGTCACTTTGCATATTCATGTCAAAAAAAATCTCTAAATTAAAAAAAAAAGACAAAAAAACCCAAAAAACAACCACAGCAACCCACACAGACAAGGTGTGTATTTGTTCTTGTATCTTCATTAGCAGATGACTAGAAAGAATTTATTGCTTGAATTCATTATAAATGAGAACCTGTCTGGTGGGCTGCTTCTGCATCATGAAGATTAAAATCAAGGAAAGCTTGATACCCTGCCTTCCTGCAAGAAAATCTTGAGTTTGGGTTTTTACTTCGTTGACAGTGAATTGTTAGTTTATTGGCATCACTCTGTAATTAACTAGTTATAATGAAGTAAAGAAAAAAGTAAAATGGGAAGCAAGCAAACGCTTTTCTGTTATTAATGTCTGAAGGAAAAAAAATAATTTATTAATTCCACTTCCATGAGCTTTTACAGAACTTCTCCAGCATGTAAATCTGTTAGTATTATGCTTTCACTTAATTTAGAACATTTACTATTAATTTTCAGATAAATTCTCTCAGGAGTCTATAAATTGCTGTTAAAACTGTGGACCTGTTTCATTTCATTATTAAGAGTTCATATCTCTGCCTCTACAACAGGAGGGGTTTCTATCGAGAGAGAACATTTGTTATCAGACATATGAGGTTTAATGGGATAAAAGAAGAGCCTTTGCAAAAGCTAAAGTGTCTGAGAAGAAAATAATTAGGATGTTTAAAGAAATGAAAAGTAACAGCTGAGGAATAATAAGAGTCAGTGACAGGAAATAGATACCAGTGATTGAAAATACAGGGAGAGTAAAATGGTCACTCAGACATATAGTAATTACTAGGAAATCATGGAAAGCTAATTTCCAGAAATCAACAAAGTAGCTTGTGCTAGAATTTACAAAATATATGGTTATATGGCAGCGAATTTCAGTCCCCTGATAGCATCAGTAATTTGCATTTTTATGCCCTAGCGTTAGTTGCCTTGAGATTTATAAGCACAAATTACTTCCCTACTTTGCTGTGAGCATTTAAAGAAAAAAGAAGAAAAAAGAAATAGAAGACACCTGCAGTTTTATTGTGTTAGAAAGGGTAAGACAGGTGAAGAAACAGTAAAGAAAACAAAAAATTAGGGCTTTCAGATATGGGTCTGCATTTTGAGGCACAAACTCAGTGAATAAGAAGCCCTTGCAAAACCAGCAAATGCTCCTTTGAGAGTTCTTTATGGTATGGTTCCTATTTAAATAAAAACTATGATAAATCAAAAGTAGTGTAAATGTTTAGATATGGAAGCTCTTCTTTAAAGAACAGAAATCTGCATTGTTTTATAATGATTTCTAGCAAGTATCACTATTTTTAGGGCTGCTTGCCAACACCAGCTGCTGCTGCCATCGAGCAAACCACAAGGCTTTGTGACTCAACTGCTGTTTTCACAGGAGAAAAGTTAAAAAGAAGCTCTCAAAATGTGTCCTGTGCTTTCAACAAGAAACTGTCATATCCCTGGAAGTTTAAAAGGTATTTCCTTCTCCGGTATTTTCTTTCCCTTGCCTGTATTTTTGGCTAATTAAGACTTGATTGGTTTGGATTTATCTTGGGAAATCTGACCAGTTTTATATAAATATAGATCCTACTCTTGATCATACTTAGGCTTAACAAAGCAAATAACTAACTAGATATTATTGTTAGCATTGAAATAATTTATCTGAGGGTTAAATTACAACAGAAGTATTATTCTAGTTGCATAAGGAAGCAAGTGATACAGCGATTTGCCAGAAGTTCTGTAATAAGTGAATATTAGAGATAGGAATGAAATGTAGATTTCATTATTCTTAATAGTCCATTTAATTGCCATATCGTGCTTATCTGGAGGATCTACAGGTCCTGTGTTCTGGTCTCCTACTCTGAAAAGTTTGACTATGTAAAATATCTGCTTTTTGATAGATCTTGCCATAGGAATAACTGTTAGAAAGTCAGAGCTGACATGAGTGTCAGGTGAAGGGACATTGTCTTTAAAGAGCTGATTTGCTGTCTGGCAAACCCACAAGTTTTTTTTTCCAGCTTCTGTTAGGCTTAACAGCATGAAAAGCTGCCAAAGCAATTACTGCAGGGAGAATATTCTGGAGAATGGTGTTTTCTGTTATTGTTTTTTAACATTGCTCCTTGGATAGCAAACTGAAGATACGGAGAAATCTAGTGCCAAGTTTTCTTCAAATTATGCAAAGGTTTTTCTTCTGTGAGGACAAGCTTCTGTGTGCAGGTTTTATCTTGATTCTCTTTTTTCCCCTATAACATCTGAGGTACTTTTTTGTTTTTTAATAGTCTGTCATGCTCTGATGTCACCAATTCAATAACTGTTATTTTGAAATCATATTTGATCATTAAAAGTTACTTTTCCAAACTCATACTTTGCAGTCTTGCCATTCTCCCTTATGCTGCTGCTTCTCCCCTCCAGACTGGCTGCTAATGGCCCCTACTGTGCTTTTCTGCCAGGAGGGACAGCCAGGACAGGGACTGATCTGCATTTTCCTTACATAAATATACCAAGTTACAGCCTCACACCAGGGGTAGCGCTGACTGTTCAGTGAAGTTGCTTTTCTATCTGCTTTGTGTCATCCTCAAACCATGCACATGACTGTGCAAAATGTAGTATATCCACAAAGAGTGTCATAGAGGCATTGAATGTGGTGAGTTGGGAGGGACCCACAAGGATCATGGAGTCCAACTCCTGTCCCTGCACAGGACAAGCCCAACATTCACACCATGTCCCTGAGGGCCTTGGCCAAATGCTGCTGGAATCTTGTCAGGCTTGGTGCCATCAGCACCTCCCTGGGGAGCCTGTTCCAGTGCTCCACCACCCTCTGCCTCAAGAACCTTTTCCTCATGGCCACCCTATATATAAAAATATTTAATCACTTTGGTTTCTTTTGTTACTGTCTAGTAAATGACATGAGAGTAGTCCCACGGTCCTGGGCTACCCCTTCTCATTTTTGGGATGCCCTTTGTGATACCAGCTCCCTATTCTAAGCAGTTGTCTACATGCAGTGTGGCATGTGCTCAGTTGTTGGGCTATACTGACTGCCCTGACACCCATTCCTGGTGTCTCTTGTCCCATGGATATGGGACAAAGTATTGACTGTACAACCTGACCCTCTTGTCCCATGGATACATGGTTGTACAGTCAGTACTTTGCCTCCTGGACTGTGTTGTCCTTACCTCCTCCAGTTCCTTTTATGCTTTTCCACTGATTTGTGCAGTACAGAATATGAAGTATGTGGCCATGTCTATGCTATCAGAAAGCTTTTCATTAGGAGATATATAATACTATTTAATTGATGAAATACAGAAATTAAAACATCAAAAAATCAGTAAGTGAACTAAAGATGATAAATCTGCCATGAAGTGATCTCTGTTGGGCAGACCTTACATGGTGCGTTGAGTTTCTGTCTTTAACAGTCTTTTTCCAATGAAAAAATACACAAACAAATTTTGTTTCTATAAAAATTTGAAATTGTATGCATTTATGCAACTCTTGTTATTATGGACATTCTAGAAATATATTCTCTGTGGGGTTATAATAGCATAGCTCTCAAATATCATGGTATCTATGACCATCAACGACTATTTTAATCTGAAAATTGTTTGTGGTAATTCTGCATGAACACAGAATCTGCACCCCCTCCCTGGAAGTGTTGAAGGTCAGGCTGGATGTGGCTTTGAGCAACCTGGTCTAGTGGAAGGTGTCCCTGCTGATGGCAGGGGGGTTGGAACTGGATGAGCTTTAAGGTCCCTTCCAATCCAAACCATTCTATGATTCTAAACTGCTTTCACCTTGATTTTTTTACATGGAAATTTTACACGGCTTCATCTTTTTACTGATTTGCGTAGTTTAAATAAGGATTTTCCAGTGATTTACAAAAATACACGATATTGCTGAAATCTGTGGGAAAGGAATTCCTTTATCCCATTATATAACACAGTAAAGATCTAGCTGATTAACTGATAAAAATGTGAAGACATCTCTATGATAGTGGCACACGAATTCAAATAATGCACTTCAGAACTGCAGCGCCAAATACATTTTCCTGTGGCTCATGAATTCTAAGCAGGGTAACAAGTCTGCTGCATTTGCTCGTCTCGATTATAAGCGTGAATTAAATGCAGCAGCTGTAAGCCTGACATGTTTGTTGCTTTCATAATGCAGTAATGAGTCAGAGTTAATCCATCCTTTTATTTTTCCTCAAAGAGCAACAGAGGAAAAACTTGCACACATTGTTGTTAAGCAGAAATAAAATGTTTTACTGGTGTAATTTTTGTTTCTTTACTTAATCTGCTCTGTGTTCTCTGCTTTGTGTACAGGGAACAGATTGTGAATTACTTGTCTTTGAATTCATAGAATCATAGAATGGTTAGGATTGGAAGGGACCTTAAAGATCATCCAGTTCCAACCCCCCCTGCCATCAGCAGGGACACCTTCCACTAGACCAGGTTGCTCAAAGTCTCATCCAACTTGGCCTTGAACACTTCCAGGGAGGGGGCATCCACAACTTCCTTGGGCAACCTGGGCCAGTGTCTGACCACCCTCACAGTGAAGAACTTCTTCCTAATATCTCATCTAAACCTCCCCTCTTTCAGTTTAAACCCATTTCCCCTTGTTCTGCCCTTATGAAAAGTCCTTCCCCAGCTTTCTTGTAGCCCCTTCAGGTACTGGGAGGCCGCTATAAGATCTCCCCGGAGTCTTCTCTTCTCCAGGCTGAACAGCCCCAACTCTCTCAGTCTGTCCTCACAGGAGAGGTGCTCCAGCCCTCGGATCATCCTGGTGGCCTCCTCTGGACTTGTTCTAACTGCTCCAGGTCTCTCTTGTGATGGGGGCTCCAGAACTGGACGCAGTATTCCAGGTGGGGCCTTACAAGAGCAGAGTAGAGGGAATTCTTGCTAGTAGAGTAGAATTCTTGCTCTGAATTTTGGTGTACTTTTGATTTGCTTGTTCACCAGTTCATGTCCATAAGTTCCTCTGTCATCACAGCTAAAACATTATTTTTTTTTAGGAGAAATTCAGCTTGAGTTAAAGAAACCCAAAGCCTCCATCTGGTTCAATTGGAAAGAAAACTTGAGAAGGTTAGCTGATCAGAAACGGTGCACAGGAAAACCTATGGCATGTATGGCACATGGGAGATATTGTGGTGTGTTTACTCCCTTGTACCAAAGGGAAATAAAGTCCAAGGAGATGAAGAGACATAGAATAGTCAAGCCCAGGACAAACTGTGCTGGGGAGAAATAGAAAGGCTATTTGTGTTGTTAGTATCTGTATGCTCTGAACAGCACTTGACTTGGCCAAGTCAAAGGAGAGCATATGGAATATGGTTAATGACTGGACTTGATGATCTTAAATGTCTTTTTCAATCCAGGCAATTCTGTGATTATGTGAATTACTGCCATGTCTTTCTGTTTGTGGAGTTTTTTGGGATCCAGTTGATCTTGCACCATGTTCAGTTGAGAGTGGGCCAATTTGCTTTATGTACATTGTTAGTAGATGAGAATAAGAACTGTTATGCCCAGGAGTTTCCATAGGGTTAGAAAAGCCACACCGCTTGTTTTTTGAGCTTTATTGCTCATCTTTGTCACTGAGGTTTTTTTACCATCTCAGAGACCCCTCCTCCTTTTCCTCAGCCTTCTCCATCACTTCAGGTTACAGAAGGATTATGCTACTAAATGAATTGCCACAAAGACAATGAAGCCTTTCTGAACAGCCACAATCTCTTGCTTAAGAAAGGATGCTTTCCATGTCTGATAGCTCTTCTCTTTGCCTCCTCTGCAGCACATAATCCAGAAAGGTGTAACATCTCCTTGGTCTTATGACTAGCAGTCAAAAATTTTCAGGGCTACCCTTTAACTGGGTACCAGACATATTTGCAGTTGGGCATCAAGGGCTCCATGGTGTCACTTCAGAGTCGGTCTCTGCTTCTGCTGGAAGATTTTGTGGCTATCTCAGCACAGAATGAGAAAAATTGGGCTTTCGCAGGCTGAGATCATTGTCCCAAAGCTCTCAGGAGGATGAAGGGCCCAAAAGAAGGTTTTATGTGGTTGAAAGCTTGACATCTGTTTTGAGTTTTCTCTGTTGGTCTAATAGAATAACTAATTCCCCTTCCAACTGTGCTTACTTCAGTATTCCTGTTTCTTTCAGACAAATGTATTTCACACCAGGTATTTCACTGTATTCTGGTAGTGTGGGCTTTATAGTCATCTCTGGAGAGCCGTGGTAGGGTTATCACTGAAGTGTTAGTAGGAAAGAGGTTTGCTGCCTGCTTAGAAGTAGGGGAGAAGAAAGCCCCAAGGCAAAGAAAGCCAATGTGTGATCTATCCTAGGATAAAGAGTTGTACTAGACAATTAAAGCAATGTTTCAAATGTTTAATTATGTGAGGCCTTAAGACGGGAAGGAGACCAGGAAATTGTGCAGACTTTCTCATCTCCTTTCAGTGGGCCCCCTACAGTGTTTGTGGGACTTTTTTCTTTGTTCAAGCAGTTTGTCTAACATTCCTCACACTGTTTCAGTAATTCCTCAAACTTTTCAGTACCTCGACCTCGCACTTTTGATCTAGTTAGCAAAAGCTTTTTCGTATTTGATGCCTGTCCAAGTAAAGCTGATGCATTCACCAAATGCTTTTATAAATTTTGTACACATCGGCAAGATGCTTTCTTCAGCTGCATTATCTCAAAAATCCAGACAAAACTTAGAATTCCTACGTCTCTGAAATCCTGAAGTGCCTGTAGCATTTCATTCTCTATGAATACCAACTGTCTCTCTTCTGCTTTAGGTCTAAAAATATTGAATGCTTTTCCTAATGTGACTTTACTAATTCGTTCTACGGTTCAAGAACAACTTTCTTCATCTGCAGTAAAAGTGCTAATACATTTTAGAATTATTGATTTTTTTTTAATGTAAAATACTTTATAAATTTGAGTTGAAGCCAGCTGTATTCCATAATCATATTCCGTGAAAATTTCCTAGATTCAACACGAGGTGACACTCACAAGTCCAAAATACCCTGATTCTCATCAGTCTTGAATTTGTTACCTCAGACTGGCCAGGTTTTTTTTCACATTTCTTTTAGGCATGTTTCTGCTAAACAGGCAGACAAGGGAAAAGCAGAATAAATTCTACATAAAAATTCCACTTACAATCTATCACAACATCCAACAGTGGGAATTAAACTCTTTATTACTAATTAATTATGGTGCACAACATATAAAGGACAGGTGATCATTCTAATTTTGTGTATGGACATGAAGAAAGAGAAGGTAATATAAGAATTACACTGGAAAATTATCATGAATGAATCTAGCAACAGGTCACATGAACCCCAGACAGGACAGGTGATCATTCTAATTTTGTGTATGGTCATGAGGAAAGAGAAGGTAGTATAAGAATTCTTCCTATTTACACTGGAAAATTATCATGAATGAAGCTAGCAAGAGGTCACATGAACCCCAAATAGTGAAATCAGTGCTATCTCCCTCACTTTAACTGGCTTCAAATGAACAACAGAATCTGCAGTGGTACTTGGGTTTTGTGTTAGGTCAGAACAGAGGAGAATATCCTTCCATAGAAAAAGCCCTAAAATATGAAGTCAGAATAATAATAATAAAAAAGCAACCACTTTCTTCACACTCTTACTTCAACATTCAGAGTATTCCCTGTCTGGTATTGAAAGTTTATTTGGGTTTATTTTATAAATAATATTGTCCTTAAGTAACAGCTTATTGTAAATTTGAGGTGGGAGATGCTGGAGGAGGATAAGAGAGCTGATTTCCTCCAAATATATCTCCTGAGTAACAACAGTCGTTTATTTGGGTTGTAAACTTTTGATTAAAGGAATATATTTTGTTAGATATCTGTACAATGCCTTGTACAATGGGACACAAATTTTCTTTGTGGGTTCCAGGAAAATAATATGAAACCCAGATGAGAAAGTATTTGATTTTTTTTATTATTTCATTCCAATTCCATTCAGATACTTTATGATCTTTTTGAGAGCAAACAGTTCAGTACTGTTTTTCTAAGTGCAACTGCTGCATTGTGAACTGTTCTAGCAGGTAAGTGGTAAAAGCAGTGCCAATATTATTACAAGTACTTCAATAAACAACAATACTGTGAATAACAGGGCAAAATTGATCTTTAAAGAACTGCAATAATAATAATAAAAGTATGGAAAATGGGTGCATCATCATTACCTGGTCTGCTTATGAAGTCACAGTGTCCTAAGCCAGCTATATCCATCCTCTTCAGGAAGAGAACCATGCTCGTTAGGTTTGATTCCTGTATTTTGGCTGGTAGATGTGGTTTCATTTCTTTGTATGTAAATTCTTCAGGATATAAGCAGAACAGTTTTCCTGGAAGAGATTTCAGGAAAATTAACTTATTTATTTATTTATTTATTTATTTATATTTTTTTGCATTGCCACATTGATTCTGTTAATAAATTGAGCTAATTAATTTAAATTTTGAGCTAATAATTCTACCTGATGAAGACATGCCCAGAATTTGTTTATGCATCTCTGCTTGACTTTTGCTGATAGGCTCCGTTATAACAGAGTCTGCTCTGATTCTAGGATTGTACACCTTTAAATGAAAGAGATATGAAGCATCAGATAGGTAAGTGAAGACTACAAGAATATTAATGATCTATATGGAATTTTTTGTCTAGGTTATTTTACAGAAAGTGTAGTAACAGTTTCATTTCTTTTTATACTACGTTATTTCACCAACTTTGAAATGAAAGCAGTCAGCACTTTGATAAATCGACAGACATTTAAGTTCTGCAATAACTCCGTAAGTATACTCTGAGATAAATGTCTTTTTCTGAAGAAATGTACCTTACTAAAGCACAAAATGATTATATCTATGGTACCATGAAAAAAAGCATCAAAAAAGGTTATTTATTTCTTCCAATGACAGAATCCCAACGTTGTCTGATAACATTTTGTTCTATAACTCCAGATTTTTTGTCTTAATGCTGAAATCTATCAGGTCAGTCCAGGAGACAAGGACTTGTGTCAAAGATGTATGATGGCCAGTTTTAATTTTTTTCTTAATTGTACTTTATTTTGATTAAACTGATTCACTCACCATTCTGACCACACGATGATGTCCATAAGCTTCTGCGGTGTACAGCAAAACATATAACATCTGGATAAGGCAACTTTCTAGTCATGTCATCTGAATCGACTGTCTACTTTAAGCAGGGTATTAATAAAAAGGATAAAATATGCTTCAGTGCAGGGGACAATTTTTTTTTTTTCCCTTGGGTAAATTTATGATAGATCCCAACTACAAGACTTGCACGGGATTTTGTTCTGCACAAAACTTTGCCTGCTCCTGCTGTGTTCAACTGACCGTCATCAGCCTTATAGATTGAATATTAGGAGGGAATATTAGAGGACTAAACTTCAGCTGTTAGGACAAAATAATCACATTAAAAATTGTATAACCAGTAGAGGTGAATTGGTGGCCATGAGGACTGTGCTGATTTATTCCCATTACTTTGTATTTCTGATTCACAGATGCCTGGAAGCACTGAATTTCACTTTGGGCTTCAGATTACCATGGAAGTGAGATTCATTTCTGTCATCCAAGGCAGCTGTAGTTTCAGAAATAAGGTGAGTTATGCATGATCTAACTGAAAACTGCTTTTAGGCTTTTGTTTGGTTCACACAAAAGTATGACAAATTTATTTTCCTTGATTTGAGGCTCAGTTAGTTTACACACCCCATATGAGAACCTTTAAAATGACAGTGTTATAATTTTTTGCAATGAAAATGTAATGTAGTGCTGGTTCCCAAGATTTTGCCTGAATTACTAATCCTAATCAGGATTAATAATCCCGGATCCAAAATTTGGGGAACAATTAACTTCAATTTTGGTGATTTAATTCTGGATTATATATAGAAACTATGATATTGTTTCTTTTGCCTATTACTGGAATATTTATTTTGACTAGCAGAATGCATTGCACAGTTACAAAGCCTGTAGTGATGCAGCTTTCTTATTCATGTGATTAATTGTTCCTACATAGTCACTCATTCTTTGGGACATAAGTTTTGTATAAATGAAATAAATAAACTATGCATTTGTAGCTGCACTAGTCCTACCCAGGATGGGGTGGAAAACAAGAACTGAGGACGTACTTACAATGAACTGTAAAAGAACAAAGATTAATTCAATAAATTGCAGCATTTTGAGGTATTTGAAAGGAAGCATGTATCCAGAAGGAGCATAAGCAGCTTTAAAAAGATATGAGCATCCTTCAGTTTTACATGATCTGTGGCCATTAAACAAGGGATGAGGTTAATCTACTTAACCAGGTAATCTGCCAATAGGTAGCCAAGAACTGACTGTATTTTGCTTTATCTATAAGATAGTGAAGAGATAATGATGATTGATAGGCTAAAACTAAGGTGAGATACAGTTTGCAAATGAAATGTCATTGGTTTGGTGCCCAAATGAGTCACCTTGAGCTGAGAGTGTTAATCTGGCTTTAGAAACTTGAAAAATTTGTTTTCCAACTAAATTTAGAAAAGAATTGTGTTTTCTTGCTTGGTTTTTATGAAATGTCCATGGAAGTTATTTGAATTTTGTTAATTTAAATGTTAAAAATATTATGGAATCTGAGTTATGAAAGAATAGAAAAAATAGTTGATACTTTAGAAACCATTTGCATCAATCTATTATCTGCACATTTCCCTTTCCCCCACCCTGAAAAACCCTTTTTGCTTAGTTAATTTTTGGCATACTGATTTTAGTTAACTTTACTAACCTTTCTCCTTTCAACAGCAACATCAATGACAAAGGTTACATTTTTAGTCCAGATCAAAGCTTCCCCAAAGCTTGTGGTGAGTAGCACTTTTCTTCTGTATTTTTTGTAGCATTTCTCTTTGCCTTGATTTGGTTTGAGAATTAGGTCTTGTTTAGTGGGGTATAAAGGAACTGGGATGAGTTCTCCAAGGTCAGGATTTAAATTAGACTGTTCCTGTCTGATCATTTGGTAAGCTTTTTCAATTTCCTGTAATCATAGAATCATAGTGGTTGGAAAAGACCTTTAAGATCATCGAGTCTAATCAGGAGAAAGATTATTTTTTTTTTCCCCTCATGAGTATGAAAAACAAATATCAATATTTAATTTTAAAGCAACTTTTGTATTCTAAAATGAAATGCAGCTATATATCAAACTATAATAACATTTAAATCTTAAATGATTAATAATTAAAAGAAAAAAATAAAAGGGAATAGAACTATGTGTGAGAATTTACTGACTGTATCTGCTAACTACAGACCAGGGAAAAGCTGGACTTGTTTTTAAAATGCCCTTTTCTCCTCTGCAACTTTCAAAATAGTCTTCTCTGGCTTTAATCATATCCAAACCAACCTCTAGGAGAACACAGATGTGCAAAAATATAGGAATAGCAAGGCTGAGAAATTAATAAAATGGTCACTAAATGTAAAAGGACATGTAGGATGCATCCACCTCAGGGATTTAGTACCAAAGAGTTTGGTGCAAATTCATCACGTGTGTAGGGCTGGTAATGCTGGAGCAGATACTCAGGTACCCCACTGGTGTCCCAAAATGTTTTCTCTTTTTTCTGGAACCAATGTTATGCATGTGGGTGCCCTGAGTAGCAGTGTCCCCTAGGAAATAGCTCTCCAGGGCTGGGAATGGGTGACCAGCACTGCTGGCAAAGGTACGATGTGAACTGGTGCTCCTGGAGTCAAAACACATCACAGCAGGATCCCACCCTCTCCAATCCTGACTGTCCCCATCACTGGGAGGGCTAAAAGTGACTCCCTTGTTTGGGTCACTTTAGAAACTCTTATTGTGGAACTGCTATTATTACTATTAGTCCAATTACAATACATAAAAAGAACTAAGTATGCAGAAACCTCCCTACTTTACCTTATTTATTAAGTTTAAGAAGATAAAAATACTGTAAAAACTTTTATTGGGATTTTTTTTGGGGACTCCACCACTGCCCTGGGCAACCCCTTCCAATGCCTCAGAACCCTTTCAGCAAAGAAATTCTTCCTCACATCCCATCTCAACTGCCCTTGGTGCAACTTGAGGCCATTTCCTCTGGTCGTGTCCCTTGTTCCTTGGTTGAACAGACCCACCCCCACCTCTCTCCACCCTCCTCCAAGGGACTTGCACAGAGCCAGAAGGTCTCCCCTCAGCCTCCTTTTCTCCAGGCTCAACACCCCCAGTTCCCTCAGCCACAAGGGAACTCAGCACACTTGTGCTCCAGACCCTTCCCCAGGTCTGTTGCCCTTCTCTGGACACGCTCCAGCACCTCCATGTCCTTCTTGGAGTCAGGGGCCCAAAACTACCCATGCAGATTCCTGGATTATACGTAGTACCTCTGGAGTGGCATTTGCCTCCTGCTCTTTTGTACACAAATGGTTGGGAACTTTGTAGCCATAAAGGAGAATGCAAATCGATAAAAAACCCCTTGTAGGCAGGTTTTAAGTTAAAAACATTTGTGTGAAGTAGGACATTTATGCAAACTGGACATGTGTCCATTCCTGCAAATCAGGGTTAACACAAGGTGTGGTATATCCCATACCAAATTCCCAGATAGGTTGCAGTGTATTAACTCATTGCACCTGTGGCCCTTTTTCCTGTATGCCACCTTTGCTACTTTTTCCATCACACAGAAGGATGGTGGCTTTTCTTTAAGCCTACAGAGTACCTGATAGATCCTTGTATTAGTTTATATATAATACAGTGTTCTATATACCATACAACAACATACAATACCAACTTCTTTGTAGGAAAAACCTGCAATGGTAAAAACTGTTGGCAGTGTCTGGTGTCTTAGATGCTGGTACCACGATATGTATAGGTCAGATAGACACACAGATGTACATTTTCTTGACTAAAATCAGAAATATTGAAATTGGTTAATAACTTACTTGTTCACATGCCAGAAAGATCACAATGTTACCCTTCTCTTTTGTGTGGTGTATCTCAAAGAGCAGTCTTAGTGCAGACAGAAAGTGGTCTTCCTGAATGCTGCAGGAGTATACAACCTCTGCGTGGTACTTGTTTTCCACTCTGATGAAGGGGATGCTGCCATAATAATTCTGCAGTTTGCTGGACATATGAGGTGCAGTGAGTATTACCAGCCTCAGTTCTGGTCTTGATATCAAGACATCCTTAAGAAGGCCAAGTAATGCATCTGTTGCAACAGTTCTTTCATGCACGTCATCCAAGATGATAACGCCGTAATAGTTCAGAAGAGGCGTAGACATCATTTCCCTTTGTAGCATATCATCAGTACAGTATCTGCAACAAACAAGCAAAAAAACTCCACAAAGTTTCTTGGAACAGTCAGGTTGGATTGTAAGAAATGACTTCAAAGTCCTGGGGACAGGTTTGTTCTTTCTGTTCTAACAAGAAAGATTTGATAAGAACAGAGAGTCTATTTTGTAGACAGTATCACAGTCTCAACTACATGTTTGAATCCTTTTAGTAGCTAAAAACTCAATGTAATAATTCACTGAGTGGCACTATGGTTGAAAGGATGTTCTAGGCAAAAGAAGAAATACTTCTGCCCTTAAATCATAACTAACATTGCCTTTCATCTTCCAAACTATCTAAACATATTGCATGCTAGAACCAATTCTTAAGCTAGGAACTAATACTTTTAGATGAGGAAAATAAGGTGTGTGCACAGACTTGAGGCAGTGCCAGAACCAAGATGAGGTCTTAATTTGTACTGTAAGGCTTCCTCACTGTTATCTCTATTATTCCTACTATTGCAAGTTTGTTTTAAGGGATATCAGCTTTTGCTGTGTTGCTCCGTAGGACTTGGAATTCTTCAACCAGGTTTCTATGTGGGAGAGTGTAGGATTTGTCTTCTTTTCACATCAGGAGCAGCTGCAGGAAGATATGCTGCAGGATGAGGTTTAGAGAGTTCCCCGTGAAAGAGAAAGAACATCCAAAAGGAAGAGCTGCTGAACTTGATTTTCAGAAGTGTTGAGTTATCCTCTTCCTCACTGGAAATCAGTGGCTGCGAAAAAAGCTTATGATCTAGATTTTATAGTTTGTGCCTGCCATATTAAGAAACCAGAGAAAATAACCCTTCCAGCTTTCAGAAAGGCTCAAAATCTGAATCCCTGTGTCACTACTGTCACTTGCCTACATTTAATACATTAAGTGCATTTCTTATCTCTTAAAGTCATCCTAAATGCTTTTGATCCTGTCACTGAATATACCCTTTTCTAGCCATGATTTTTGATTGCTTTTAAATTCCATCTTTACTTTGTGATAGATTATCCCTTGTTCTCTTACAGTAACGAACACTCCTGTACTAGAAAACAGAGAAAAAGTAGAATGATATGGAGGTTACTGAGATGCTTAATGAAGTTTTGCACAGACAGTAACCTTGTCCACTTAAATCTCCACCACAATTTAGCACAGAATAGCTCCTTCATGCCTTTTACACCTTATTGATTAGTCACAAAGTCTCCAGTATCTGCATTTTAAAATGTTACATGCAACTTTATAAAGTAGTCTTGGATTTTTTTTTGTTTGTTTGTTTGTTTTCATACTCTATGCATAAATCTTTTGCAACTATAGCAATGTTCCCCCACAGTTCTTAGGATATCTGCTCTGACCACGTCAGTGGAATGGTTGTGATGCTGTGCTCATCCCACAGCTGATCTTAATCTCCTGTAACCCTGTCCAAGTGATGAACACCAGTGATGACCATCATGGATGCTCTCTGGTCATGATAGCTGCATCCAGCTCAGGGGAGGTGGATAACAAGACAATAGCCAAAGGTTGTCTTGTGCAACTTGCTCTAACAGTGGAGAGCTTGCTGAGCGTGCAGTGACTGAAATACAGCTCGTGTGCAAATAGGACTGTAGGTCAATCATCTCACTCCATCAATAGACAGCCCAGGGGCCCATTGAGCTCTCCTGAAATGACAGCAGGCTGCACACTAGGATCTCCCCTTGAGAAGGGATGCCTCTCAAGGTTACTCCTCAAGGCTGAGAGATTCCTTGCCACAACAGATCCTTGGTAAGTGACTAATAGCTGCTAAACTGCAAAATCTTAGCTAAGTGGTATGAAGGATTGATTGCGCCTATAAATATATATATATATAATCCTTTAGATATAAACTGTTGATCAAGTCTGGGACTAGGATTGGATCTAGCTGCACCTAGACTCCTCTCTGAGAAGGAGTTTAGAGAGCAAGGGGGTCCTTTCTGAACCTCATGACTCAATGGGAGGGTCTCCCTGACAGTTTTGTCTGACCCTGTCCTCTATGCAGTAAATAATCCAGTGAACCTCATCACTGAATCCTGTTAAGTGAATGTTGTATTAACCTTTGAACTTTGTTAATCACTATTTTATATCAATAAATGTATTGTTACATCTCTTTTATAAGTGAAGTGTGTAACTCACTGACTCTGTCTGCAGCAATGATACACTGAAGAGCCTAAGGACCGGAGCGCTGCCAGCTTCAAACTTTCACACTTGCAAAGAACTGGAAGCTACATATTAGTTTAAAGGCATTAAAAACCAAACAGACAAACCTCAAGATGGTTTCTGTTGTACAGCAGCTTTCAAATGGGACAAAATACCCCACTTCATGGCCAACGTTGACATCCATTTCATCAGCCACGCGCAGTGCCAGCCACACTGCTGTCTGCTTGTGTACCTGGGTGCATACGACTACGCCGTGCTGATAGTGGGCAGAAAGGCAGTACTCAGCACACCACTGAGGAATCTGTAAGTAAACAAGAAAACAGATGTATTTGGTATTTAACATATTTAGCAGAAACCGTAAAGGAAAATAAATAGATGCTGTGGAAGAACTAAATTGACTTAAGCACCTGCTGCTTACTACCTGCTTGGCTACTGATGGATGAGCTGCACCTGACGCAGAAATTTTCTGCCTTAATAAATGCCGAGGCCCTGAATCTTAAACAGTAAATAGTTGGAGGGATGTGGGCTAGAAGGTTTACCTGGGAATTTCTCAACTGGAGTCGGATTAGTTTAAATATATTGCAGAATTGGCCTCTGGGAAGCAAGTAACACCAGCAGTATCGCTCTTAAGCATCTGCTGATTGACCCAATGTCAGTGGGTAGAGGATTCTCAGCTGGCTGAGGTAAACCTGCTCATGCTATATCATATCCAGGTGTTTGACATGAGAAACGTGTCCTAGGAAGAAAAGGATTTCAACTGAACAAATGCCAGAGTAAATATATGTCATTTCAGATTAATTACTCCATAAACAAAGCTAAGTGAAACTGAACTACTCCAGAAACTTATGCAGGAGCTCTCTAATTTATATAGAAAATCAACACTAGAAAGTATTAATGTGTTATTGTAATGAGAAAGTAAAATTACATTATAAATATTATTTTAGTGATAGTATTAGGTTTCAAATTCTTTACTTAATCAATATATATAAACTGGATGCTTCAGCCACATATCATTTATTTCTGTGTAGTTATTTATGTTCCTGAAAATGTTTAAAAACCAGCTAACAATGTGTTATCTCTTATTCAATTTGTTCAAGGACAATTAAAAAAGCTAACATTTCTTAGCAAGTAGTTTATTATTACACAAAGTTTCGTATCAATTACAGTAGTCAATAACAAGGGGTAAAGACTTTGCACTCCAAAGAATATTCCAGGCACCAGGTGGGTGTGTATCCTTTTTATAGGAACACAGGAATTTTCAATGAGAAGTATGATGTCTCTAGTTCAGTGTATGATCTTTAGCAGAGTCCAGCATCAAAGTCTTTGGCAGATATGAGATGCCCTGCAACAGTAATTATCGTACAGCTTTATCTGCAGGAAGTTTTCTCTTGATCCAAATCATAAACAATAATATTTTGGCTTATAACACTTGTTTGAAAATTCTTCTCTGCTTACTGTGGTCACAGAGTTAGGTTGTTATCAAATTCTGTTGTAATAATATATCATCCTAGTGGATATTTACGTGTTTAGAGTCAACTGAGATCTTGGCTTCAGTGATATCTTTTAACATGAGTTCTGTAAAGTAATAGTGTATTCTTGGAAAAAGCATTTACTCTTGGCTGAAGTGAGGGAAAGACAATTATTTCTCTCTGAGAAACAGCCCTACTGATTTCAGTCCTTCATTCCCTGAGAACTTTTTTCACCTTCTCTAATGACATGCCTGCAAATCCACTGTATTTCTTTCCTGATACAGCAATAATCAGAACCAAGACACACTTTCCAGTCAAGAATATGCATTGAATCCAACACAGGCATTGCAGAGTTTATCATTTCCACTGGGTGTTCAATGTCATGATGGACAAAAAGAGACTAAAATTACAAGTTATTTATTATTAAAGAGAAGGCAATAAAATTCTCCAAATGAACAAAATGGTGGCCAAATGTAGGAGGAATGATTTATTGGTAAAATACTAAAGGAACCTGAAGTAAGTCCTAAAGTATTTCACACTTAGCCTTGGCCTCTCTGAGGACAGTGGAAATACACCAGTAATTTCAGTAGGGAAGGAGTTTAGCTGATAAATTCTGTGGTACATATGAAAGTATATATTAGATAGGTTTTCAAGTTGAGATGTGGTCTTGTGATATAGAATCAAAGCAAAAATTTATAGTGCATGTACTGGTGGATACAATAATATTTTATACAGGATTTTTCTAAGGTTATGTGTATATTTGTTCCTGAATTTTAAACTCTAGTAGTTAATGCATGTGGTCTTAAGAGTTCAGAAAGGGCTTGATATTTTTAAATTTAGTATTTAGTATAAAAAAGGTTGTACTTTGAGATATTTTTTGTTGTTGTTTATGACACTGTGTCTGACAATCACAGTCTGAGAGGTGCTGCTCTGCAGTGGTCAACTTATCCTGAAGCCCAAAAGACAATGTCAACCAAGTAAAAATGGATTGTAATGAACAAACATAAAGTAAGTGTCAGTAGTTAGTGAATATTTGAAGTTATTTAAATGTATATAAACCATATATATTTTTAAAATCTATATTTGACTGCTTTCAGTCTTTATTCACTTTCTGTATTTCACTTTCCCTCTCTGGCTTTAATACCTCAGATTATAATAGATGGCTGCACATCTGTTTCTACACTGAAAACTGCCAAACTCAATACAACTCTGTGTGCTGACACCACAGCTGAACTCCTCAGAACTGGATGTTATTGTATTGCAATACCACACAGCACTCAGCCTAGCAACAGCCCATTGCTATCAGAAAGCAGATACTAGTGTAATATCAACCTGGATATTGATGTGCCTGATATAAATAAAGGGCAACAGCAGTGAATAGTAAATTCATGGCAAAAAAGTTTTTTTCTGTTTTGAAAATATGTAATGTTAATAAAATAGTAACTCTGAAAAATGTAGAATGTTAAATGTTGTAAAAATAAGTTTTAAAACCCCAAACCAACTATATTGTACTGACCTGGGAGCTCTTGCCGGTCTTAGCATCTCCTGACACAATCACAATTTGATTATGAAGCAAACTTTCCATAAAAGTATATTTCTCTTTCCATACTGGAAGTTCTTCTCTTTCTTTCATAAGTTTATAATAACGGGAAGAGTAAGGCAAGCCATCGAAAGGATTAAGCTCTAAATCTTCTCCACATACTAGTATTTCCTCTTCATCACCGTCGCTGCAGTCAAGTAATTCTGAAAAGCAGTGGATCTCTGGAGAAAAGGTTAACAACTCCATTTTTCTTACATATATTATTCCCAGCAAAAACACATTAGTAGTAGAAGGAGTTCTTTGTGTGCTGATGGATCATTCAGGCCCCCTAAACCTGAGGAAATCCATTTCTGCTTGCTTCAGGATTGCTATTTCCCAGCTCTTCAGTTTAAAAGTTCAATCTTAAGGTCCAGCTGTCTTTGTGGTCTGTTGATCACACTTCAAGTGCTTTAATAACCCAAATGAACCTCGAGAAAATATATTTAAAAAATCATCCAAACACTTCAAAAGAGTGGTGATTAAACCAAAAAGATGTTAAACAGAAGCTGAGTAGCTTTTGCACTTTAGTAGCATGTAAAAGCCAGACCACGAGTATCAGCCAGTGTGTTTGCTCTTGTCTGCTCCTGGAGAATAATTGGGAAGGAGCACGCTGAGCCTGACCTTTATCACTCCCGCCTGTGAATAGGAGGCTACGGGGTGATTATTGTGATTGCAGAGATGGTCATGTGGGCAGCTAATCCCAACACAATGGGTTTCACCCCTGGGTGCAGCAAAAACAGCGCAGGGGCTGCGAGCGTGCAGTTAACAGGAGGTCACTGCTGCGTGAAAGTGTCCGTCAGGAACAGGCAATGTTTTGATTTTATGTTATTTGCAGTGTTTTAGAAAGTTAGAGAAGTAAAGAGTCTTTTTAGATACCCTGTGTGTTAACTCTACTTGGAAATGTTACAAGGCTTTAACAAGTTGTTTTTTTTTTAAATCTAAAATATACTTAATACATGTAAAAAAAAAGCAGAGAGATGCCAGCTCTAATCCTTCAAGGGCACTAGAAGTGGCCTTGAAAGATGAGGGAAGAACAAATCACTGACGTCAAGTAACTCCAACTCTTAAGACTCAAAAGTAGCAAAATAGAGTCTCCTAATCTTGACCGATCTGTACTGTAACACAAATATTAAATAACATTTTTTATTTTAGTTCCAGAGGCAAGTCTCCTGTTGAACAATGATACTGATAAAGTCTTGATGAATAGACCATGAGCACAATGCTTGTGTGCTTTTCCTATCTCGAGCTTTTTCTGCACTAAGTAATATAATAAAAGTTATTGCCTCTTCTTACAAATTTTTCTTGTTCCATAGCTTTGGACCATATTGGCTACAATGCTGTTAATGCATTCTCTGATGACAGCAGCATAGAAAACCAACAAAGAGAAGTAAGAAAAAAATCTTTTATTCAGCAATCTGAATGTCTCAATCTAAATGAGATAAGTTTAATTATATGCTGCTCACAAAACAGGCTGATTATTGGCACTTAAGAGTAGCTGGCAGCAAAGACTGACAGACTGCCCGGTTTGAGGGCCAAAACCCAATGTGGTCTCCTGGAGGAGCATCTCTGGAAGGCAAAAGGACCAGGTGATTTATCTGCTCCCTCTCTGGCTTTACAGTACTGCAAAGTATGCTTCAGACTAACCATCCGTGGAGACATACCTGGTACCTGTGAAAGGTGACACATCATGATATCTGTGAAGATGACACTGAATTATGTCACATTCAGCTGAACTTTGAAGTTGCTTTTCCTGTGACCTGAGTGGATCCCTTGAAGTCTAATGGTTTCTCTCTTTTTCTGTTACATCCTTCCTATTTCTTGTTGCAAACTCCCTACCATTGAGATCTCTGCTTCTCTCCAATGTGGTTGAAATCACTCAATAAGGTATAAATGTCAGGAGGGGACTGGCAGAACACAATCCTACAGAGGCTGCTTTTTGTGAAATTCAACTTAAAATGACATGAAACAAAGAGGTGAATTGCTTATGTCCTGCATTTTGCTTGTTTTTCATATGCTTAGCAGCAGCAGCAGTAGGTGCTCTCTGCTTTCCTCAGTACAGGCTTGTTTTCTTCAAAACATAAGAACTGGGCAGCAGTGTTTTCTGGTTCATTGAACAAATTTGAATGGTGATGCCACAGCAATTTTTTTTAAATTATTTTTTTGTTTATTTTCCCTTTTTGGTACCTGCAATGGAAGAGAACAAATTTAAATAAGTTACCAAAATCAAGAAGAATTTTTACTACTTCAAAACCACATATTATGAAACTTATTATTCCTTTCATGATAATGAATGTTTTAACAGAACAGGTTGTTAACTGGTTTAGGTTATTTATCTTTACTAAAATGGGCCATGTAACAGTTTTATCCTGATCTTCAGCCAGGTATCTGATGGAGTACTTTGAGCCTCTTCCTGGAGCATCAGCCCAACAGCTCTCTGCCGCCAGCTTCTCTGGCAATCAAAGAGTTTATTGAACACAGCCAAACACTGGGCTAGGAGTGTGATGGAGCGTTGCCTTTGCAAATTCAGACATCCAAGCAGAAGCTCTTTGCTACTAAATATGCCCCATTGCTATAGCTCTGCCATTTTCTTCCAGAGTGCTAGTTTCTGACCTTGCCTCTTTTAGTCCTTGGTTTTGACCTCCTGATGTCTGTCTGTTCTGTCCCGGTCCGTGTCACTCCACCTGCTCTTGACCATTCTGTTGTATGTCTCCTGTCGTGCCACTGCAGTTGTTGTTGGCTTTGGCTTTGCTATTTAGCAAGATTTAGCAACACTCTTTGGACTGTTGCACCCTCTTCTGATATAAGGCTTCTTGATCATCTTTACCCCTGTACTGGGCACTGGTGAGGCCACACCTTGAGTGCTGGGTTCAGTTTTGGGTCCCTGAGTCCAAGAAGGACATGGAGGTGCTGGAGCGTGTCCAGAGAAGGGTAACGGAGCTGGGGAAGGGTCTGGAGCACAAGTGTGCTGAGTTCCCGGCTGAGGGAACTGGGGGTGTTGAGCCTGGAGAAAAGGAGGCTGAGGGGAGACCTTCTGGCTCTGTGCAAGTCCCTTGGAGGAGGGTGGAGAGAGGTGGGGGTGGGTCTGTTCAACCAAGGACCAAGGGACAGGACAAGAGGAAATGGGCTCCAGTTGTGGCCAGGGCAGTTGAGATGGGATGTGAGGAAGAATTTCTCTGCTGAAAGGGTTCTGAGGCATTGGAAGGGGTTGCCCAGGGCAGTGGTGGAGTCCCCATCCCTGGAGGGATTGAAGAGTCATGTAGACATAGTGCTGAGGGACATGGGTTAGTCGGGGACTTGTCAGTGTTGGGTTCATGATTGGACTCGATGATCTGAAAGGTCTTTTCCAGTCGAGGCAATTCTGGGATTCTGTGATCTCTTCTGATTGCTGTCATTACAGCAGGCCCTCAAGGATTTACAAGATGTGCTTTTTAACATAATAGAGAAGGATTTAATTAATTCTAATAAATAACAGAAACACTCGTTGCAGATGAGTGCTTTTAGTAAATTAGGGTATAAGCTGCTTTCAAAGATACCAATGAGAACTTGGCTATTGATTTAAATTATATGTTGTTGTGCAAGTGCTTATGATAATGTGCTGTTGGCAAGCAGTAAATACCACCTACCACATTATGTATCTTTAATAAAGCTTTGCTAGTATATAGGTGCTCTTTGCAGCTTTGCTGTTAAATCTTTCAGAGGAGGAGGAGGATTTTCTGTGTGTAATTTATACAGAATTTGGATTTGTAATATCAGTGGTATTCCAATGTTCTTTCTTCTTTTTCATTCCTGTTTCATTTTTCTTCACCCATTTTGGCAGCAGTAGTTTGCAACAGCAATGGGAATTTCAGGGTGTCACTTCTTGCTTCCCCAGAAATATTCTTTAAATAGAGAGTTTCAGATTAAATTTAATTTATAATGAAGCAAAAGAAGCCTGTGAAATACAAATATTAAATATATCACATTTTAAAAAGCAAAAATATAGTTTATTCTTGTTAGATGAAAACCAGCAGATGCTGTCAAGAACAGTTCCTCTTTCCATTCTCTTTTCAAGCACAAAATCTTTTGATGCCAAATCCCTCCAGCACTCGTGTGTGTCCACTGGGATGTGGAACTGCATCTTTGCAGCTGAAAGTGGAGGGGTTGTTCCTAACCTTGAATTACATTTTTCCTGAAGGCTTTGCTAATTTTCCCTTTTAACATAAAAAGAGATGTATGCTGGTAACATATTACTATTTGTTTGCCTGGTGCAGCACCCACCCGCTTCCCCTGCACTTTAGACCAGGAGCTGTCATCTGTTTGAACTCTTTGATTTTCTTACTGAGACCAAATGAGAGTTATGTGGAGCCAATGAAATTCAGAAGATAAATGGCCTCCAAAAGTAGACATCTTTCTGTTTTACCTACCCAGATAGCTTAGTTTATTCCCTGAGACTGGATTACCCTGCTAAACCATCATTGGTTTCCCATGGCCTGAGGCTGGTGGCCTCAGCTGTGGGACTCCAGGGCTGTGAACATGTCCAGGGCAAGGAGAAGCCCATGCTGTCCCCTGGACCTGCAGCTCATCTTAGAATGGTTTGGGTTGGAAAAGACCTTAAAGATCATCCAGTTCCAACCCCCCTACTGTGGACAGAGTTGCCAACCACTAAATCAGGCTGCCCAGGGCCCCATCCAACCTGGCCTTGGATGCCTCCAGGGGTTCCTCCATCATCCGCAGTGCTGTGGTGCGTTCCCAAGGGGCAGCCAGCCTTCCAAGACAGGTGTTGCAAGTAGGTTTTGCATGTTAAATCCTCACTGAAGGGCATTTTTTGGTGATAGAAGTAGAATAGAGGACGGAGAGGGGTGTCTCTTTGTATATAATAAAATCTGAAGCAGTAACCTGTATGCATAAACCCACTGGAGCTGATTGCAGAGGGACACAGTGCCAAGCACTAGTAGAACCTGGAGGTGAGAACATCACCATGATTTATGGAGTCCTGTTACTAAAAATGATGCTTTAATAGTCTCTGCAGGATTTTTTCTTGTTGTTGTTGTTGGTTTTTATACTGCTATGAATAGGAAAGCTTGGTGCCTGGCCAACAGACAGCAAATGTGGAAAAAAACCCCCTCTAATTTGAAGACTCGGTTAGATTCTCTGCTGGCCTACTGACAGCAACGTTTAACCTTGGTTATACCATAACTATATTACTGTTTATTGAGGAAACTGTAAAAATAAAATAAACAGTTTCTATCACATAAGACAGATTGTAGCAATACAGAGGAGTTACACTTCTGTTGTGTTCTAATTTACACTTAAAATTTTGCTGGCTGGTAAAAGATTATTAGTTTTGCATTACTGCTCTTAAAAGTACTGACAGCTGGCTATAGATTAGTTTAGAACAAAGTGTTTCAAGTCAGCAAATAATAATAATAATAATAATATTAAAAAAATCTAGTTTTAGCTCACTGGTTGCCCAGTATTGGATGAGAACGTTATAGGGTTTGAGCTGAAATTGTACATATGTAAGCAATAGACTTACTTGGATTTGAGATTCTTTCTTTTCACATTTATGTGAAAGTGAAGTAAAAGTATGCAAAACATTTGGTGGCTTGTTTTTTGTTTGTTTGCTAATTGTGGGCTGAAATTGGAATTCACTTAAAATCACAATGTAATTGTTTTACATATTCAATAATATTGAAAATAACAAAATTACAATATTTTAAAATTCCAATCAGACTTATTAAATAAAGGAAGTGTGAACTAATAGCTAGTGACTTGAGAGGATAGTTCTAGACAAGTATAATCCTACAAGATTGAAATCAAGAAAATATTCTCTTTTCACATGTAGTCTTTAATGGTCAGAAGCTGTTTTATCATCCCAGCAGGCTCTGGATATAATACAGTGACTTTCCTCAGTTCAGTAGTGGCAATAAAAGTAAACTGCTTGAGTATTATTTCTACCAACAGGTTACAGTGAGTTCAGACCTTAATATTGTTTGTCATAAATTGACATGAAGTTTCAGTAAGTTTTATTTTTTTTTTAAAGGAGAAAAAGTAATTTAAATATACAGATTCAGTAATTTTATTAATTTTTCCATATCTCACCCATGCCAAATCAATAGCAGGAGCAATTTTAATGGTTTTCATTAGTGATATCAGTATCCTTTTGTGGATAAGGATACATAAGATTAATTGTGTACTATTTAAGCCTAAATAGTACTTCTGGAAAGACCTGGTGGTGTGTCCATGTGGAGTAACAGGCATTAGGCTCCCCTTAGTACTGCAACTAACACACCTGCCAAGGAAACCTGGAGCTGCTGGGATTGTGCTGAGTCTGATGAGCATGTTCATTTCTGTGATGTGTGGTGGGAAGAGGAGAAGGTGGTGAGGAAAGTGGTTGGGATGTTAATGCCAGAACCCTGTGGGTCATCTTCAGGAGAGGACTGAGGTATCACAGAATGACAGAATGGATTGGAAGGGACCTCAGGAGATCATCCAGTCCAACCCCCCTGCCAAAGCAGGTTCACTACACCAGGTTGCACAGGAAAGTGTCCAGGTGGGTTTGGAACATCTCCAGAGATGGAGACTCCACACCCTCTCTGGGCAGCCTGTCCCAGGGCTCCAACACCCTCCCAGGAAAGAAGTTTTTCCTTAAGTTTGTGTGGAACTTCTGGTGTTCCAGTTTGTGCCCATTGCCCCTTGTCCTGTCACTGGGCACCACCGAGAAGAGCCCGGCCCCATCCATTTGGCCTCCACATTTCATATATTTACAGACATTGATCAGATCCCCTCTCAGGCTGCTCTTCTCCAGGCTGAAGAGTCCTGACTTGATACAGGACATAGGCTCAATGCCTCTAATTTCCATAATTAAAAAAAAAACAGCTCAAAACAAGTTTTTCTTACATATTAGCATATTTATCACCACCATTTGCTTAATAAAACCATCAGCTCTCTCATTATCTCTAGTATAGCTGTGTTAAGACATTATCTACACAACTGTCAGCCAGGCATCAGATCTGTTTGATTACTCTTCATTTGAGTGATGATATGAAAAGCAGACTGGTAGCTATATGTATCTTTTGCAATTACTTTTTTTCCTGAGCTGTTTTAGAGAATGGCTTTAAGTGTTATTTAAACACCAAGACATCTTAAGAAGACAGATTATGATAGAGAGCCTAAATGGAATTTTATTCTCATTTATTAGTTGGTTTTTTTTTTTTAATGTGATGGGATATCTTCATCTGTTTTCTATTCTCTTGATGTTTTCTTTAGAAAAAAAGCAAGACCAACATTCTCTTTTCAAGTCATTACTATAATATTCATGCATACTGTAGACTTAACGCTTTCCAGAGCTGGAACAGCAGGAGGAGGAGGAGGAGGAGGAGGAGGGAGAAATAGAGATAATTCACAGGGAAGAGAATAAAGGATATTTTGAACTTGGATTTGAAATGAGATGAAGAGTCAGCTAGACAGTATTAGTACACTTTGTTCCAGATGACAGGAACTATAGACAAGAAGTTTGGGTAACGGCCAAAGTGTCTGATGAGGCAGCAACAAAAACTAGTGCTGTAGCAGCGCGGGGAATAGAGAAACATCAGACTGTTTGTCAGAGAAGGCTTTTGCTTTATAAACTGATGAAAAGCATTCTCTGAAAAGTCTCTTGGAACAAGTTGAGAACTATGTTTGTGAAAATATTAGTGATGTGGTTATGTTTTTTTTCTTTGAACGAGAAGGTTGAAATATTTTCATAGCCTGGAATATGGGTTTCTGGATTTTGGGGAGGTAAAGTGGAGCATACGGAAGGGATGTTGAGCAATGAAAGAGAAAAGTGTGCAATGGAATGGAAAAAGAACAAGGTGAAGCATTTACAGATAGGGGTAAATAATGGTGGGGACAGATTTATGGGCAGCTGACAAGGGATCAAGTGGAAGGCAAACCTTTAGTCACCCAGCAGTCAGCAGGCTTTTGCAGTTGATGAAAAGGAGCCGTGATTTAACCCAAAGATTTGGAGCAGGAGTTATATGGGTTCTTCAAATGACCTAACCCCAAATCAGAAGATGTTTCCAACAGTAGAAGAGGTTACTGCAGAGACGAGCAGACCTGCTGTGTCAGCAGAGGGTGCCTGGGCAGTTGTTTTGTGAATTCATGGCTTCAGTTTTCTTTACAACTTTTGGCAGCAGGCCTGAAACTTTTCGAGTGGTCATTGCTGCTCTGATGGATGATAGGATGAGAAGTCTCCTGACTCTAGAATTAATTTTCTGTGTTCTAAGATATTCCAACTGCTTCTTTAGGATTGGATGGATGTGGCTGGTTTTTATATTTGTCCAACAAGATATATTACACCCCCCCTAAAGTTTTTATGTCACAGGTATCTGCCTTTCTCTACACTGAGATTTATTCCTTTCTCTGTGGGTGTGGATTTCTAATGCTTTAGATGATGCAGAATGGAAAGTTATACATAAAGTCAATCTAGTTTATTTCTTAATATAAAAATAAAAGGTATTTTGTGGTTACTTTGTTGTAAGTACAAATTTTATTGATTTGTTTCAGGTTCCAAAAATTTTCATTTATTAGTACTTGTGTATCCTTACTAATTTTTAAGGAACTTAATAACTTATTTAATGAAGCATGAGATGTGAAAATCTTGCACTTTACAGATGTCTTCTGATGAAGGAATACTGTGCTCCTGCAAAACACAATGCTGCAGTAGTGCAAATAAAAAATGAGACAAAAGGATGAGACCTTTGCCTTTGTGGTTGACTTTGCATGCTAGGGCTGAAGATTTTTTTTTTCCTGTACTGTCTGGACTGAGCTGAATTTGCCATGGCTGTTTTCCTCTGATCACACAGTTACTGTCACTGGGAACTGACAGAGCTCAATGTGCTCTGAAATAAAAGTTTGTTTTGTTTAGACATTAGGAGACCATTTTCATGTGACACTGCCCTGGCCTGGTGCCCCTCAGCTGCATTTGGTCACTGGCATTGTTGGGTTTCATTACAGAGCTCTTGTAATGATGTGATCGTTGACTTGAAACCCAGAAAATCCCATGTCATTGCTTTGGCCACCATTTTGCATTGATTTTGCCTGAGGTGTTACAATATTCCAGCCCTAATCAGGTCAGTAGGAGTTTTGTTGCAGATAGAAATGGAGTCAGTCTTCATTGGCTTTTACCCTACAGTCATTATTCAAGCCAAAATATGAGGGAATTCAATGGGAGTTGGCATGGCTATACTCTGCCAAATCATGTCCTTCTTGTTGTTGTATATGCAGATAACATTTAGTATGAATGTCTGCTTCATTACAGATGCAGAACTAACTGTTTGGCCTTTGAATTTAACGGGAATTTTGCCACTGCTATAAATCAAGCCAAATTTTCTTCCAGAAAATGTTTTTAATGTATCTGTGAGATGCGTGTAGTTAAAAGAATTATGAAAATTTAGCTTATTTTCTCAAGGTAGCGTAACCATTTATGTGGGGTCAAACTTCATTATAGTTTTCAGATGCAAACAAAAAAGTAAATGTTAGATAATGAGTGATCTCTTGATCTTGAATTTCTGTTTACCTCTGCAGAAGAAAGCAAATGTAATTTTGCATATTAAGGAAAATATCTGCTTTATTATTTTTTCTTCATTCTCAGTAACTGTGTTGCTCCTTCTGAGAAAATTTCACCTTTTATGTCACTTTAACTTTGAAAGTTTCCAGAAAGATAACTTTGACTTTTTCCTTTGATAGTGCTAAAGAAAACTGCAGCACTAGAACCTTTTGGTGATGTGTTAGGAAGGGCTAACACCCTCATGGTAATGAAATCTGGTATCTCTTATGATAATAAATACTTTGATTAAAAAAAATTTAGAGCCTCTGAAAGAGAAGGGAAACATAGTCTCTTTGCTTTTTGTAGGTGTGTAAAGGTAGTATTGTGCTTTACGCATCAGAATATAATTGGATGGGTTAAATGATATTATTTTTGAGAACTACATGTGTTTTCATGAGCTTTGAATGATCTGTTGAATATTCAAATTCACCTACTCATTATTTCCACACTTTCTTTTCAGTTTCTTTCAGTTGTGGCCTTTATTGACTAAATCATTAAGAACAATCTTATATACAAGTGAAGCAATATATCACAGTTTTGGCTCTAGCAAGGTACAAAGGAGGAGTTGGTTGGTTGCTTCTTTTTCTCCTGTATGTAAAATATATCAAATCCCAAACAGTGTGTTGTCTGTGCCCTCCTGCTTAATGGAGAACAAAGCATGTTTGGTAAAATGACAGTGAAGTGGGACAAATGTGATTCAGGTTAAGTGGTGGTGGGCAAAAGCTTTTCAGAAATAATAGTTAAAGCAGTAAAATCACACTCATTGAAATCTGCTCGCAGGTGAGATTTGCTTTCTTAGGTGGGGAATCCAGTGACCAGAATACATCATAATTTGAGGTAAAAAAACCCAAACCACATACTCATCCTTCAACCTCTCTCCTCACCTTCATGTATGATTTCTGATCTCCAGAGCAAGAGCAGCAGCATTGCATCCCACTTGCTTTGTTCTGTTCCTATGGCCAAAATGCAAACTGTGTTCATAGAGGCTGCTGAAGAGTGCCAAAAATGGACTAAAATGTACTTATTTTTCCTGCACTTATTATTATTCAGTGGGCTTAAAGTATAGAAAATTCAGAGACTTTCATTGTCCATGGAACATGTGATTCCCTTGATCAAAAATTCAAGATTTTTTTCTAATTCTTTACAGATACAGGTTTTTTTTAATAACATGCAAATTCTTGATTAGTGATTAAAATTGTCTTATGCATAGCAATACTTACAGGACAGTATTTGCTATTGCTAAAATGTATCCAGTGGACAGAGATTTAGCTAATTCACCTGTTAACTATTGCCAATGAAGACAATATTTTCTCTTTATTTAGAAAAAATGAGATTTAAGTGAGAGCAAGTGATGAAATGGAAATGGTAGAGTTATGTATGTGGTAATAGAAATGCAGTCAGTGTGTGTAAAATATATTCCTTTATATACAAACAGCTGTAAATGCTTTAAGTTAACTTTAAAGATAAATAATCTCACTGTTCTAGTAAAACTTTGTTATTCCAGACTGCAGAAAAACCATAGATGGGAGTGAGTGGGGGGGACATACACTTCTGATAAATCATTTGTTTATATTGTTTCTCTGTGCTCCAGAAATAAACAGAGGTAAGATGGGATTTGAAAATCATTCAAGAAATGTTTGAATTTTTAAGTTCCTTTGAGGAGGACCTAGTTACCTAGATAGGTTGGCTGCAGAAATAACCAACAGGGTTTGGATTATGTGATCCCCAGGTCATTCTGAAGGCTTCTTTGGCCAGAGAACTTGACTGGATGGAGAGTTCAGTTCCCCTGGTATGAAGTTGCTATTTTTCTGGTTTTTAGGATTTCTGAAGGTGATAATAAGTCCTGAAGGCTTGTGTTTGCTAATACACCATTCTCCATCTCATCCTTCTGCAAACTACACAAGTAGTAGTTGAGAATGTGTAAAAGTGTAATGGAATGGGAAGTTTTGAGGACTTTCCTTCAAATTAAATACTGCTTCATGGCTTTGCAATGAGAGACAACTTTTCTTCAAGGAAATAAAATGTTTTTATTGAAAGAACCTACCATGATAGCTCAGGTCTTTCTAACAAGAGCAAATTTAGACACTAATAATTCAGACTGTATGTTGAAAGGGAACATGCCCTGAAAAAGGGATGTCTTACACAGAGAGGGTGTAAAAACTTGCTCAAAGCATTTATACCACCTGGGTGGAGGACGTTAAAGCAGTTAGTTATGCTGTATGGATGTTGCTGAACCTAGTTACTTTCTACCTCAGCCCACCTCTTTTGGTGGTTACCATGTTGTACCAAGCAGATTAAAGTTTTACAGCCATATAATTAACTAATGACATGTTAGGAATATATTTGTAAGGTATTTATGTCATCAGAGAAGTAGTTCAGTTGACATTTAGCTTATATAGGCTTAAATGGAATGAGTGCAGAATAGTGTGAGTCAGAGAGAGAAGAAATAATGAGTGGTTTTTGTTAAATACAACAGGATTTATATTAGTCATTGGCTTAAAAAAATACAGTGTTCATACTGGTGTGGTAGAGTGTAGTGTAGCTCACAGAAAACACTGCTCTCTTTCTCATAGTCGTTTCAAACTGGTGAGTATATCTTGCAATGTTTTAAAGCATAACTGCAAAGCAATTTAAATTTTTTAAAGTTACTCCATTCACAACCTTTGTAAATGGAAACTTCTTAAGGAAACCTAGCAATGTTTTAATGGACAATATTCCAGAAGCATTTGGCCAAGGCCCTCAGGGACATGGTCTGAATCTTGGGATTGTCCTGTGCAGGGACAGAAGTTGGACTGGATGATCCTTGTGGGTCCCTTCCAATGCTCACAACATTCAATGACTCTGTGAGTTCAGGTAATATTTGTGATACTGACACCTGTAGAGTTTGCTTTTTTTTTCATATATGAAAGGAAATTTATGTAAAAATGACATTTTAAAGAGTCAACTGCAAATGACCCTGTCGTTGACCATCCCAGCTCCTCAGGGGTGTGGGAGTGCCAGAGTGTGACTCTTTCACCCACTGACTTTTTGAGAAATAGTTTCGTGCCAGCCTGACTGTCAGACATCCCAATAATTTGCAAAATCAAAGGTTTTCCTCATCTTATTATTAGGGATGCATCTTCCACTCTTCTGCCATTTTAATGGGATCTTGTTTTCCCTGAAGATCTATGATGCCAAATTTACTTGTCTCTTTTCACCCTTCACACAGATTTTTTTTCTCATTTCTGTATTTTTCTCATTATATTAATACTTGTCAGGAGTCACATTTTATTTTCAAAAATATCTTTTATCGAGATTTTTGTTACTGGAAATAATTTAACTGGTAACAGAAATGTTGGTTGGGTTTTAAAATTGCTTGTCCTAACTGAATATATCTTGCCTAATTTAAAATTTCTGCAGCTGTATTTTTGTTCTCACTTTTTGGATGTGTGTTTGTAAAGCTTTGCAAGTATAGGGCACCATGTGTTTTGTCATCCAGGCTATAACAGCACGAGAATAAGCATTTCTGCTTTTTGCTGTCATCACAAAAATACAGATTTTCCTTTTATACAATCAGGAAACTCAGTATTTGAAGTTGAACTGTTATCGGTTAATTAAGCAGCTCTTTGTAGACCTATATGTGCATCATGATTTATATTATTTTTTAACATTATATATTATAATACCAATGATGTCCAGATTATATATAGATAATTTTGCTTGTTTGCTTGGGTTGTTTTTTTTTTTTTTTTTTAAGAAAATAAAGAAACAGAAGGTAACTTCTCAATTGTTATTCCAAATTTTTGGTCTTTTTCTATTTCCTAGATTTGCTTGCTTTATGACTCGAGCTCAAATCCTTCCTGCAAGCATGTGGCATCTGAGATTTGTTGAAAAGAAATTCAGTAAGAGGAGCTTTGTGTGTATAGAAAGATGTATAGTGAGAAGTAGGGACTGAATGCATATGCTAGTACAGCAACCATGCCAGATTTTTAAAGTAATACAATTCAATAACTTTAGATATTATTTTTCCATCAAATAGTGACTTTAAAAGTTGATTCTCTTACTTTGATATGCGTGCAAAATATATGCATAATTTTTCTGTGTACTTATGGTTCTCCAAGCAAGGTACAAGTGCTAAATCAAACAATAATGTCATTTATTGTTAAATGTCCAAAATCTATTTTCCTATGTGAAAATATCTATACAAACTGTATTATAAAAGTAATGTTTTGGAATATTTATTCATTTTTAGGAAAAAGAAACATCAATAAACCACATCCTCCAGTTACAGAAGTGGCACACCACTGTGTTCAGTTGCTTTGGACCCCAGAAGAAGCAGCAGATAGAAGAGGATCATGTGGACAATGGTTACAATATTCAGTTGAAGGAAGGAGATCCAGTGTTTCCTACTTAGGAGTCATATATATGTAGATGCACAGTTCATGTGGCATTGTCTTCAGGTTTGTAAAGGGTTTTAAAGCTGAGAGTCATTAAATGCTGAATATTTGCTGCATCCTTTGTAAGAGTAAAGTGTAAAATTAGAATTTTGCATTATATTATTAAAATTTAAAGTAATTAATTAATAAATATCTTGAATAATAGCATTTTTACTCTTAATATTATCAAGCCATATTTTTCTACTCTGATGCATGTGGATTTTTTTTTTCAGAAGGAGATATTTTTATTTTTTTTTACCCTGTTTATCTCCCAAATAAGCTCTTGACATTTCTGAAGTCACTTGTAACAAACCAATACTTTCCATTATGCTTAGATAATATATTTACTTTTTAGGTACTGTCACAAATGAATAGAGAGAATCTCTGTTACCCTCTCATTTGAACTAAATTTGAAGTGGTGGTGGTAGTAAAATTCATTTTATAACCAAAATTTATTGGTTATACAGGCTGCATACTTTGGTCATTTTCCTACAGTTGAATGTGTTTTCTAGTGACACGTATGGTAATGTCCTTTGCAAATTTACATGGGAAAGTTTGTCACTAGGTGGCAGAATTAGACTGTATTAGTACTAACATTTTTTATGATTTGTCCAGTTGGCCAAACTCTATTCCATAAATACCTCTTTGACTATACCCAGCATTCAAAAATACCTAAATGTTAAAATAAATTCTAATAAATGTAGCTCTTTTGAAGCAGTATTTTTTTTTTTTTAAATAGCAGGTATTATACACTGGACTTCAAAATTGTTGTAAGTATTTGATTAATACTTTAGATTTGTGATAAAACCTGCTCTTCTTAAATCACCACTTCCATATTTTAGAATTATTTTAGTATTAAAATTTGTAGATGATTGGTAAATGAAAACATTTTTTTTCCCCATTGGTGTTTTCCAAAGATGTATAATATTCAGATATTGCTTTAATTACATGTGCAGATGAGGTATTTATATGTGCAAATGTCTTTTCTGGTCTCTAAATGCCATTTTTCATATGAGAGCACCTAATTCACAGGCACAGTTAAGATTAATTGCCAATTAGGTTTTTCCTGTGTGGAACAATTTTAAATCTCTTTAGTTGGGGACATAAGCAAAACAGAAAAAGCTCTGCTGTAATTGGAAAGACAGTGATGAGACAATTTCTATTCTAGTCTTAATTTATGATTTAGTTTATATTGAAAAAAGTCATTGTGTTCCAATATAGATGATCTCTTGGTGCCCAGATTGGACAGATGCATCAGTATGGGAGCAGTGATGCAGAACTTGAGGCCATTTTATTTTGAGGGATAATACATATGCTTTGGGAACATTGTAGAAACATCTCTGATCACTTGTTAGGTGCTGAAATGTTTGGAAAGTGGAATATTTGAAGGAACATATGGGGTTTTCTTTTCTTTTGAGAGGATATGCTATACAGCATGTTGTAGGTGGCTGTGAGCCAAGAATGTCCTACAGGTATTGATTCAAGGTCACGAGCCCTTAAAGGAGCTTTTGCTTATAGTCCAGCTATCTCTGTGTTCCCTACTAGAAAGTAGTACAGATTTTAAATTATAATGCAGTGACTAAGTCAAGGACTTCTTACAAGATATTAAAAAACAGAAAAAGAAAAAGCTTTAAACCCCACATGTTTTCTGAGCAGACATTAGGGAAATCACATAAATTTACTTTAATATTCAGATTAACCAATATGGACTAAAGTTATTCTGTAGATTAAATTACAGTTGCAGTAGTTTCTAGAGTGCCCTCTAACATAATTTTAAAAATAAATAATAAAACATTACTTGATTTCCTTCTTACTTTTTTTTTTTTTAAATTATTTTTCAAAATCATTTTTCCTTAGCCAAGTATTGGTTGTTCAAGGTGGAAACAAGAACAAGGGGGGCCTACAAGAAAGCTGGGGAAGGACTTTTCATAAGGGTAGTTAATGACAGAACAAGGGGAAATGGGTTTAAGCTGAAAGAGGGTAGGTTTAGATTAGATATTAGGAAGAAGTTCTTCACTGTGAGGGTGGTCAGACACTGGAACAGGTTGCTCAGAGAAGCTGTGGCTGCTCCTCCCTGGAAGTGTTGAAGGCCAGGCTGGATGAGGCTTTGAGCAACCTGGTCTAGTGGAAGGTGTCCCTGCTGATGGCAGGGGGGGTGGGACTGGATGATCTTCCAATCCTAACCATTCTATGATTCTATGAAAAGCAGCTGTGTACTTTTTATGTAGCCTATCTCATGCCTTCTGGATTTAGGGAGAATATGACTATGATACCAGAAATATCTCTGTCAATGAACGTGTAGGCATGCATGCTCTTCCCTGTGACTTAGACGGCATTTTTTATTATGAAGGTAAGTTATATTTCAGGTGTGTGAGATACTGGTCAGTGAATACCTTGCCTTGAACAAGTTGTACTTCTGAAGTTGTTAAAAAATTGCTGTCAGAGGTGTTCCATGGGATGAGACCAACTACAGAAAGGGTGTTCTTAAGCAGACAGAAGCAAGAGTAACTTCTGGACCTGGCAGATGTTCAGCTATCATGAGAATAATATAAAAATCACTAATGATGAAAATAATAAATACTTTTTTTTTTTTTTGTGATAAACATTCTCAGCCTTGAATAACGTCTGCTTGGAATCAGGGAACTAACTTCCAAGTTTTTCAGAAGTTCTAGTTTTGCATGCTTGGAGATGACACCTGAAAGGACTTTGGGAGTTAGTTTTTTACCAGCAGCCTTTTTCATTAAATCCCCATTTGACATCACAGATGGTTTTTTCCACAGTGAAGGAGAGCTCTCCTCAAATGTGAATGTATTTTTTATAGATGCTTTCCATGCTTAGAACTGATAGTGGTTAAGAATTGGTGGATGGAATATCTGAGACTTACATAGAGCAAAGTAAGTTTAAGCAGATTCATTTGTTCGAAAGCAGATCTTCCAAATCTGAGACTTATTTCTTCATGCATTTTTAACAAACCTTCATCTTCTCAAGTAATCAGAGCTTGCTTAAAATAATTATTTAGCTGAAAAGTATTACTGTACAAGTTGCCCAGATTGTTACAGGCAGCATCTAATCTCTGGTGTAACCTAAGCAATAGGATTTTCTTTTCAAATTCTTGCTCATGGCTGAACTGGAATAACTGTGGAGAATCCACTACAGTAGTAGGTAAATTGTTCCAGAGATTAATTACCCCTATTAAAAAAATACACCTTGTTTCTGGTGTGTACTTCATTAGTTTCAGCCTCTAGTCAATGCATCTTACTCTGCCTTTGCCTACTACATTGAAGAGCTGAGATGTCATTAACAGTTTTTGCTCCCTGTTTAGATATTTTCTAACTGCATTAAAGCTTTTTTATTTCATAACTGTACAAAGCAGGAATTTTGCTGTAGGCTGGTTGCTTTGCAGATTAGACCATGTTGGTTCATAACAGTCCTCAGCTTCATCTAACATAGAATCACAGAATGGTTTGGGTTGGAAGGGACCTTAAAGCTCATCCAGTTCCAATCCCCCTGCCAGCAGCAGGAACACCTTCCACTAGACCAGGTTGCTCAAAGCCTCATCCAACCTGGCCGAGAACACTTCCAGGGAGGAGCAGCCACAGCTTCTCTGGCCAACCTGGGCCAGTGTCTCACCACCCTCACACCAAAGAATTTCTTCCTCACATCTCACCTCCATCTCCCCACTTCCAGTTCAAAGCCATCCCCCCTTGTGCTGTCACTCCCTGCCCTTGGCCAAAGTCCCTCCCCAGCCTTCCTGGAGCCCCTTCAGGTACTGGGAGGCCACTAGAAGGTCTCCCTGGAGCCTTCTCTTCTTCAGGCTGAACAGCCCCAACCCTCTCAGCCTGTCCTCACAGCAGAGGTGCTCCAGCCCTCGCATCATCCTTGTGGCCTCCTCTGGACTCGTTCTAACAGGCCCATGTCTTTCTTGTGTTGGTGGCCCCAGAACTGGATGCAGCACTGCAGATGGGGTCTCAAGAGAGTGGAGGCAGAATCCCCTCCCTCGACCTGCTGCCCACGCTGCTCTGGATGCAGCCCAGGACACGGTTATGGCCTTTATCCAGAAAGTCTTAATACTAACACATCAGTTCATACGATCTAATGGACATACATATGACATACATATGCATGTTTGTGTGTGTATATGCATGTGTGGACTAAATAGAAAAGGTAGTCTAGTTTAAGCTTGAAATAAATTGTTGCTGCACCAACAGCTTATTTCTGATTAACATTCAAAATGTTTTCACTCTGATTTTGAAAATAGTATCTCCATATTCTCCACAACAAAACAGAAGAGGTCTCTCATTTGTATTCGGCTGGAAATATATTAAATAAATCAGCAAAGAAACTATTTGAAAGAAGTTTTCTCTCCCCCTTTGGTAAAGTACAAGAGAATTCTGCTTAAATGAAGCATGCAATTTTAATCAATTGTACCCTAAGAAAAGAAGACAAACAGCTGCTGCTTATTAATTGGTGAATGTCTTCACCAATGGACTCATCATTTATTCACTGCTTCAGTGCAGCCTTAAATTCTGTAAATAAAGGTGTTAGCACCATGTGATATGACTGCCTGCACATTTGCAACTAAGCAACTTAGATAATACATGAAGAATTTATTTCAGAAGACAAATATGTGACCTTCACCCTCACAGATTCATTGTTTTCATCTAATAATCACATTTCCTGCAAAAGGTCAGATCTCTTGTGTGAAACCAAAGGAAAAACGTATTTAATCTCCCTAGCTGAAAGATTAATTTCTTGTTAAAAATTATACCAAACTGTGAAGATTTCCACTCTTAAAAAGGATTCTCTTGTAGAACCACAGACTCTTGTGGGTTGGAAGGGACCTCCAGAGGTCATCCAGTCCAGCCTCAGATCAGATCTGGCTACAGCAGATTGCTCAAAGCCTTGTTTAGTTGAGTTTTGAAGCTTTCCAGGGATGGAGATCCCACATCTTCTCAGTGCTCCAGTTCCTGTGTTTTACCACCTCACAGTAAAATAAATTGTTTCCTTATATCAAGTAAGAATTTCCCGGCATCCAAGGTGAGTGTGTTACCACCCGTCCTTCCATTGTGCACCCAGGGGTATAGTCCATCTTCTCTGGACCCTCTGTTTGGTAGCTGAGAGCAACCATTATCTCTTTTTTCCTCTTCTCCATAGGTCTTCATTTAGTTGTATTTATTTTCCACAAGCTCTCTGTTACTTTAATTCATAGCTCCTCTTTTGGGTTGGGATTTTGTCCTACTCCCTCATTCTTACTGCTCATTTGCAGGTTTGCAGCGGAGTTGTAAAGTTTTCCAGGGAAGTATAACAATGAAGTATAAGACTTTAACTCAACTTGACCAAAGTTTGAGTGTTTTCTTCTTCTTTCATACATTTTCCTCTCCTATCTTGTGTTTCCTTCTATATCTCCTCTTCTATTCCTCCTCCTTGTGAGTAATTTTTGCAGCTAAGCACGGTCACTGTGCTCACTTGTTATGTTCTTAACTTTTGTTTTACCTTTGCCTCTAGATATTGTCATCATATTTCAGTTTTGCAACTTGTTTCTTTGAGCCTTCATTGTACTTGTTTCCCCTCTTCATACATGGAGTGGCTGTTAGGGATCTCTCTGCGTGATTCTGAGTCTATCCCAGTGTTATGTATTTACCTGAAAAATATTTGCTTTGGCTTACCTAGTTGATAAACACAAAGAACTATTCAAATGCAAAATCCAAACATAAAACCTGTGTTTGTTTCAATAAAAATAAGTTTAAATTAATTGCCAAGCAAAAGGATACAAACTCTTCATTTGATCCTATTTTATTTCCTTTAGAATGTATTTTTAAGACAGACTCTGAAGCCATTTCAGTCTCCAAAAAAGACCATATCTGAAATACTTGGTCATATTAATGATACCAGATCTTATCACAGCTTTGAATAATATATTACATGGAATCATAGCTAACTGAAAATTGTGACATGGGTTCTGTGGTTGGAGTAAGTAAACTGAAAACTAAAAGGCTTCAGAACATTATATTGTGAAACAAGAAGATGAATTATCTACCAGCGGTAGAGTCATACTATACAACTAAAAATAATGTGCCCAACTAATTTTGGGAAAAATGCTTTGTGCTTTAGTTTTTACAGGAGAACCAATGAAAGGAGAAAAATTCCATTGGCTGTTAGTGTAAACAGTGTAAAGGCAGTATTTTACATTCTTCAAGGAAGGTAAGAAAATGTTCTGGTCTAAAAGAACAGATTTAGAAGTGTTAAAAAGCATTATTATGTTATTTAAATTTTTTAATAATGATTTTATACAATGTTCTATAAATGCTATTTATATTATAATTGCCATTCTAATGCTAAAACGCCATAAATGACATGCCATTGTACTTTCAAAATTCAATTATCACTGTATCTTCTTTTATATTAGGCTTAGCTGTTATAGTTGCAAATTTTATCTAAAACTTACTCTGCAAACATTCATATTCAAGCAAAAAGGGACAGAAGAATGGAAGTGGAGAAGACAGGTATAGTGTGAATATATTTCCTATATGTTACATGGAGACTATGTGACATGTAAATACTGCTGTATAGATCTAGAATCATATCAATATCAACATTAAAATATATGCAGTGCTTTTTATGTCATTGCTTTTTTGTATCTGGATGTTGTGATTTATAATCTAGTTTAGATCACAGTTAAAAAATATCTCGTTAATTTTTGTCTTGGGTTGTCTCATATTTTCCAGTTTTTGCTAATAGGTGTTGAAGGTGAAAACAATTAAATGCTTGTTCAGAGCCCTGGCTGGAGGTTGCCATTCCCTTAGCCCATGAGTAGGATGCAGATCCTCTTATGTTTAGTTGACTAGGACAAGAGGAAATGGCCTCAAGTTGCACCAAGGGCAGTTGAGATTGGATGTGAGGAAGAATTTCTTTGCTGAAAGGGTTCTGAGGCATTGGAAGGGGTTGCCCAGGGCAGTGGTGGAGTCCCCATCCCTGGAGGGATTGAAGAGTCGTGTAGACACAGTGCTGAGGGACATGGGTTAGTCGGGGACTTGTCAGTGTTGGGTTCATGATTGGACTTGATGATCTTAAAGGGCTTTTCCAATCCAGGAAATTCTGGGATTCTGTGATGCCACTTCATTTAATATCCAGTGAATATGGTTGGAGTTGGGTGAATTTGCACTGAAGGAGATATTAGAGTTTGCCTGAAGACTCTCTGGAGGGGCTGATGATTTCCAGCCAGAGAACTGATATCAAGCAGCTGAGGGATAGTAGGGCACAGCCCTGGAGCTGTGTCTAGCATGATTGTGCGGCTGTGCCTTCATGTCCATGCGTTCAGGAAACTGGGGGGCTTTGATAATCTGCTTTTGCCTCAGTTCTGAGCACTGAACGTTGTAGGTCAGAAGTGATGGCTTTTAGATGGGGTCTAATTAGAGGAAACTTTTGCTGTATGTATTACAGAAGGTCTGTATGTACTTGACTCTAACCAATAGTGATTTTTTTTCTCCCTTCACTAACCCAGGTTTGTATTCTTAGATTTGCAAAGAAAGAAATCAAACAAAATTAATATCTTTATTTACAAATTACTGCCCCGTGCTAAACTCTAGCAGACTTCGACATAACAGGGGAGCACTGCCAGGTAATCAGCAGGCATCCTCTCTGTCCAACCGCCCTACTTCATGTCCATTTTTTGAGGGAGTTGCTTGAAGAAAGCCATATTCAAAAGCAAAGAATCACTGTAGATGGCTGTACACTGTGCTGTGTGTCCTACTGATGATCTTCTCTTCTATCCTGAAAGTGGCACTGTGCTATTTTCACTGAAAATCCAATATGTAGTCAAATGCCATTTTCTTTCATTTGTTGTAGATCAGTTTTTCGGTCCCTTTCACTGAAGGATGAAAAAGCTGCAGTTAAGTAGCTCAGGCAGGTGAGTTCAGTGTGCTGGATGTGCAGAAGCACTATTTGAAAGCATGATGCTGAAGAAAGAGAGAGGTTGCTCTGCCCCCTCCCTGGAAGTGTTGAAGGCCAGGTTGGATGAGGCTTTGAGCAACCTGGTCTAGTGGAAGGTGTCCCTGCTGATGGCAGGGGGGTTGGGACTGGATGATCTTTAAGTTCCCTTCCAATCCAAACCATTCTATGATTCTATGAATTAAACTGATCTGCATTAGGCACTGCTCTTCATTTACAGAATTTAAGGAATTTTCTGTAGACTAGATGGTACCATCCAAATAATGGCTTTTTAGGTCTAGGGTTCTGTAGGTGAGTAATTATGTTTTTAATTTCTAGACTGTTACCAAACTCTGCCTTCATCCAGTATGTTACAGGGCATCAGTAGAGTAGTCCAGAAATTACAGAACCTCGGCATAAAAACTTCTTTTGGGATTGGGCAGATGTTAAACTGTAAATCCATAAAAATCCTTGTGTGCTGATTGCTGCATTGTTTGACACCTCTTCAGCCCTGATGGTTGGCAATCACAGAACTGATGATGGTGGAGAGGCTGATAGAATTGTTAGCCTCCAACAATCCTCTGCTTAAAACCTGTGTTCCCTCTGATGATTTGTGTTAACTGTCTTGGCTTTTTCTTCCCTGTACTCTTGTCATGCACAGAAGTTATTTCTCCTAACTGTAGCTTGGTACTCTTTAGGAAGTAACCCATGTGCATGCTCTTGCAGTGTTGTCGTGTTTATTTCTCTGGTGGGACAGCCACACAACTTCTCTAGGTCTTTTCCTTGGAGCAACCATGTGTCTGTCAAATGCCTTCTGCTGATTTTCCCATTATTTTGGTAAACAGTACTGGTTTTTCTGGGCAGCTTTATGCTCCACATGCAGCTGTGTTGTCATGCATGGAGATTTGATAAATTGTGCAGGAGGGAATGGTGTTGCTTGGTTTCTTTCATGACCCATCAGTCCTTCTTGGACTACTTGAAGTGTTTCAAGAACTGTTAGGCTCACTCTCTTGTATAAGTTTTCTTACACATGTTGTCCCAAAGTTTGTGAGATTTCTTCTGCATTAATTGAAGAATGATTTACTGTCTTTGCTTGAAAAAAAAACACTCTGTGTCATGTTTTCATCTCTGTCAAAGTACATATGTACAACCAAGGAGCCATGGTTTGAAAACTTTCTGAGCTCACCAAGTATTTAAGGTTTTCTAGATAAAATCACCATGCAACTCTACATGCGATGGATGAAGTGTATTGTAAAACAGGGTAGTTATTTTTGCTTGCTGAGATAATGGTTTTAGACTAATTTTCTGAATTGTGAATCACATTTACCCACTCTGCCAGCTTGTTTAAGCGGGGTACATGACGTGCTTTCAACACTGTCCCATGGGCCTCATGTGCCATCATTCTTCCTACAAATCCATTTCACTGCAGTGTCAGCTGGACTGTGACTCTACAGCTGACTGAGGATGGTGGACAGTGATCACACTTGCATTCTGCTTTCAGCTTAATTTGCTTTATTTACATTTTTACTAGATATTTAGTAAATGTATAGATGTGGTGTAGAATTATTATAACAGTAACTGGGTAAGCCAGTATAATATTGTGGTGAATTGACCGTGGCTGGATGCCAGATGCCCACCAAAGCCCACTCTATCACTTGCATCCTCAATTGGACAGGAAGGAGAAAAATATAATGAAAGGCTTGTGGGTGGAGATAAGGACAGAGAGAGATCACTTACCAATTACTGGCATGGACAAAACAGACTCAGCTTGGGGGAAAAAATGAATTTTAATTTATTACCAGTCAGATCAGAGGATAATGAGAAATAAAAACATAACTTAAAACACCTCACCCCACCCCTCCCTTCT